>NW_018252331.1:67526-85157 GCF_001263595.1 Phalaenopsis equestris
ATGTGTTACCCTCAAAGTCAGCTCCAGTGGATACAGGAAAATAAATAATAACTCAAGAAGAACTACTTCCACCCTCGGCAGTGGAAGAAACTAATAATCAAGTAAAAATTGAAGGATTACATAAAGTGGATTATAACGTGCTAGCTCATCTTAGGAGGTTACCGACCAAACTAAGCATCTACGATGCCCTGAACTTGTCAAAAGAGATGAGAGGGTCTCTGGTTATGACCTTGCTTGACCTAAAGATTTGCTTAGATTAGTTGGCTAGCTCATCCTTAGATGAATTTTGCTCGTTAAAAGAACAACCTTGGATAACCTTCACAGATGAAGACTTATTTCTTGATACCGCCGATCACAACTGACCGCTCTATATCTTCATTAACATCGGCAGATTCATGTTATCTAGAGTTTTAGTGGATCCAAAAGCATCACTTAACTTAATGAGTCTACAGATATTGACATATTTGGATATTGAAGCTCATGGGCTTACAGCCGATAATGATGTTAATAGGATTCAACCAGAAGGGAGAAAGAGCCCTTGGATTGATTACACTGATAATGAAGGTGGGAGAGCTATTGACACCGCTAAATTCATATCATCGACACAAAAAATTCGTTTAATGCTTTTCTTGGTCGATGAACAACATGGTTCCGTCTTCCCTACATCAGTGCATCAAATATTTCAAAGAAGGACAAGAACATTGCATTAAAGGAGATTTACAACCATTTTTAATTCATGAAGTTGGCATTCATCAAGATGCAGCCTACTACGCGACTCTGAAGAAAACTGTCTTCTCTCGTGAAGTGGTAATAAATAAAAATAAAGATTCAGAAGGATCACAAGGGCAAAGTCATTCAACTCCGCTTCAACAATCTTCCACTACTCTCTCGCAACAAGTTGGTGGGGGCTCTTTTAGTTTGTGCACCCGAGGTTGAGGCTGGGGACGTGGATGGGGAAGGACCAATACAATTGCTGGATGGACTAAGCTGAATATCAACATTGATGATGAAGAAATCTCCGAGGAAGAAATGATGATGATAAAATAGAAGAAACTACAGTACAAGATATTCTTGGAAGATGTGGAGAAAGGCAAATATGAGTCGAAGTATGCTCAAATCAACCACTATGTGAATGCCATGACCCTTACTCTGATTATCCCTCAAAAGGTTGAGATTTTAGAGGTCAAGGAAGTCCTTAGCATTGGTTCAAAGCCGATCAAATTTTACAGTGCTTCTACTTCTGCTAATCTTGAAAATCATGTAAATTTGGACGAAAATCATAATGAATTAATGGTTACCTTTCTCCTTGTGTACAAAAGTTAATTCAACAGGGATATGTGCCAAAAAAAATGCCAAAAGATAAATTATAACTTTTTGAAAAATTATGGAATGTTAAAAGTCAAACTCCTAACTCAAAAGAGGGTCTCAGATTTGATACTATAGGACCAGTCAATGATTCAAAATTTTGCGTGGTTGTTACTAGTGGATTGAAAGAAGATTGCCTCGATGTAGAGGATGACTCTCAAGATCAGTTAATAGAGGACACCCTACCAAAATTTGAGGAAGAAATTAAATCAACTGTTGATGAACTAAAGGAAATTAATCTCAGGATTGAGGAGCAGCTCCGACCTACATTTATAAGTTCCTTACTCAAAGAGAAAGTATCTATGGAGCTAATCAAGCTATTGTTAGAATTTAGGGAATGTTTTTTATGGATTTATGATGAAATGCTAGGATTATCCCCAAAAATAGCAGTGCATAAGCTAGGGGTGGACAAAGATATGACCCAGATAAAGCAAGCTCTCGAAAGGATGGGCCATGAGATAGAGCAGCAAGTCAATTCTATGGTGAAGAAATTAATAGATGCTAACTTTGATAGAGAAGAAAAATACCCCACATGGTTAGCTAACATTGTACCAGTTAAAAGAAAAAGTGGACAAATCCGCATGTGTCAACTTTAGAGATTTGAACAAAGCCTATCCAAAAGATAAGTTTCCACTGCCGATACTAAAAATGATGGTGGACATCGCTTCGACACAGGAGATTTTCTCCTTCATGGATGGATCGTCAAGATACAACCAAATCAAAATGGCTCCAGAGGATGCAACACTTATAACCTTCAGAACATCAATTGGGATCTTTTGCTCCAAACTGATGCCATTCGGGTTAAAGAACGCCAGAGAAACATATCAACGAGCAATGATGAAGATCTTTGATAGCCTCATTCACAACCAAGTGGAATGTTATGTGGATGATTTGGTCATCAAGAGTAAATAGAAAATAGACTATTTATATGATTTGAGGATCGTGTTTTAATGATTACAACAATATAATCTGAAGATTAATCTCTTAAAGTGCACCTTCAGCGCACCTCCAAGAAATTTCTAGGATTCGTTGTTCGTCATCGGGGAAGCAAGATCAACCTGGATAAGATTAAAGCTATCCTGGAAATGCCTCTTCCCAAAACCTTGAAATAACTACATTCCTTCAAATAAAAATTGGCATATCTGAGATGTTTTATTTCTAATATCTCAGGTAGGTTTTAGCCCTTCTCAACATTAATTAAAAAAATAGCAAATTCATTTGGGAAGAGAAATGCTAGTGGGCCTTTGAGGACGTTAAACAATACTTAACGAAACCTCCTATTTTGGCAGCCCCTATCTTGGGAAAACAGTTGATACTTTATACTGCGGCCTTAGATGACTTTATTGGAGCCCTACTAGCACAGACCAATGATAAGGGTAAGGAAAGTGCACTCTATTATTTAAATTGACGTCTAATACCAACAGGGGTAAAGTATCCATCTATTGAGAGCATTGTCTAGATATAATGTTCACCGCCCAAAAACTTAGGCATTACATACTTTCTCATAAAATTACCCCCATTTCAAAAGTTAATCCACTGCAATATTTGATGGATATTGTCATCTATAGCGACTCACAACTAGTCATCCAATAAGTTGTCGGACAATACAAGATTTTAAAGCTGAGACTAGCATAATACCACCGATATACAATGAAGCTATATGAATAGATTCTGAGTGTGACTCTCTACCAGATTCCTCGAGGAGATAATACCATTGTTGGTGCTCTAGCAAAATAGTACAAGGACGACGAGTTCTTAGATCGATCTTGACAATCTACACAAGCTCAAAAAAGAAAAAGGAACGATGATTGCAGTTACTAACATCAACGAAGATTGGCGTATGCCATTAACAGAATATTTGTAGACTGGAAAGCTACAAGAGTATAAGTCTGAGGCATATCACATCACAAGAAGAGCTATGTCATATTCTCTAGTGGGTGATGTCTTTTACAAAATATCATTTGATCATATGTGGCTACGATGTCTAAGCAGGGTATAAGCACAGAATATTGTCAAAGAAGTATATGTTGGATTGTGCGGTGCTCACCAGTCAGGGCCGAAAATGAAAATAAACATCAAAAGACTCGGATACTATTGACCAGCAATGATGTCTTATTGCATGGTTATAGCCAGAAAGTGTCACCTTTGCCAAGTGCATGGGGTGGTCTTACACCAACCTTAAAATGAGCTACACCCAATTGTTGCCTCGTGGCCATTTGTGTGTTGGGGCACAGACATAATAGGTTCGATAAACCCTCCATACTCTAAGGGACATAGATTTAATTTTTGCCGTTATAGATTACTTCTCCAAGTGGGCAGAGGTAGTTCCGTTACGAGAGGTTACAACACAACATATCCTTCAATTTTTTAAGAGCCAAATCTTCTACCATTTCTGAGTTCCGTGCAGAGTGATTTCAGACAATGAGATAGCCTTTAAGAGCACAAAAATCAACAACTTCATCAAGCAACATGGGATTGACTAGAGGTAATCTACAATCTGCTATCCCAGGGCAAGCGGATTGGCCGAAGCCTTGAACAAAACACTCGTATAGATTTTAAAGAAAACATTGGACAAAAATAAAACAAACTGGCATAATAAACTGTTAGAAGCTTTATGGGCCTACCAGATGACGTTCAGGACTCCCAATCAATGTACATCTTACGCGCTCGTATACGGATCTGAGGCTATATCGCCGCTGGAAATTCAGACACCGTCTCTTAAAGTCGCCATCGCCAACCAAATCACAACAAAAGAATGTGCAAAACTCAGACTTGAATAACTGGAAAGTCTTGAGGGAAAACAACTAGAAGCATAACAACATTGACGTTCAGGACTCCCAATCAATGTACATCTTACGCGCTCGTATACGGATCTGAGGCTATATCGCCGCTGGAAATTCAGACACCGTCTCTTAAAGTCGCCATCGCCAACCAAATCACAACAAAAGAATGTGCAAAACTCAGACTTGAATAACTGGAAAGTCTTGAGGGAAAACAACTAGAAGCATAACAACATTTAGAGCTTTACCAAGCAAGCATGGAACAAGCTCATGACAAATTGGTCCGCCTAAGGATGTTCAAAGTGGGTGACATTGTTCTTGTTCTCAAAAAACATATTCTTGCACATCGCAAGATAGGTGGAAAATTTGAGCCAACTTAGGAAGGACCATTTATAATAGAAATGTCTATTCAGGAGGAGCTTGCCACCTGGTGGATTTATGGGGTGAGAGACCTATGCTATTGATCAATGGACGATATTTGAAGACATACTATACAACTTGATGTTGCTTGAAATACCCTTTTTGAGACTTTGATTGTTTTGGGGTTATTTATTTGGCCAAGCATCTGTGATTGAGTTCAAAATTTTGTAATAAAATTATCCTCAATAAAATGAAAACTTTTGAAATTGCATACTCTGACATTCTCCTTTATGCTTTTAATTTTGATACTCTACTAAATTAAATAAATAAATAAACATAAATAATATAATCTTTGCACCCGTGCAAGAAAAAATTTGGTTTAACAAATATTTTGTTTTGTTCTTGGTCTTTCTAAATTTCAGTTCTGCAAAAAAAAATGTCAGGACAGAAGCTGGTTTTAGCTTTCAAGGATGGCAAGAATCTCGCACTTAACAAGGAAATGGCACCTTAGAGTGGAATCATAGACTTCGACTTCGACTTCGATCAGGTCGACGTGAACTATGAGGGTCCCCTGATGGACATATTCAATCGTCGAGAAAAAGAGGGACTACCTTTGATGTTAAATATCAGCACTAAAGAAGATTCCTCACTGAAGAGGAAGAAAGTGATAGCGCAGCAGGACCCGATGGAGGGGACTAGTCACTTGCCGTCTATGATAACTTTGCCAACATGACATCTAGTCAGTGTTGATGATGAAAAACTATGAGATGCACCATTAAGAAGGACTCAACATAGAAATGCCAATCACAAAAAACACAAAGTTTTCCAATGTGAAGAGAAAAGATGCCTGAAAGAGGCGGAGAACTTACTTACCCCAATTTTTGAGGGGAAAATCTATGATCCTTGCATGAGAAAGACTTCTACTAGTCTGCCTGCTAAAAAGGACGAGTTTGAGTTTCTTGCAGAACAGATACTACTAGCAGCACCAGATGAAGTTTATAAGGGTTTCCGATGTGCAACGTCAAAGTTCCTATTCAGGCATCAACCAGAGAAGCATTCGTGGAATGCCCAACATGCAATGTTTTCTACTTAGACCACTACAGTTCTTTTGAGGAGTTCATAACCGCCGACATGAGACGTCAGGAGCCAGTTTACCCGGATGCTGAGCCATATATTCCATTACCTACAGAGCCAAGTCAGATGTGTTATCCTGGAGATGTGGAGAGGATGAAGCTGCTTGGACAATCTTAGAGGATATCCACAATAGAACTGGAAAAAATGAATAGAGTTAAAAGATGAGAATTTGAATTCTATGAGGAAATACAAGGAAAATTTGTCAATATATTGTAAGGCTTGGAGTTGTACCCCAGTGTCTTTTCTGAAAGTGAAGAAAGAAGTATTCTTGACTACATTTTTGACATGAGAGACAGAGGTCAAGTCGATATTTTGATGGAAAGAACCTATTCAGAGCCACGAAAGTGGATGCATGGAAAAGGTAGGGTAACCATTCAATTTGGTTGTTGTTACAATTTCACCAAGGATAGGCAAGGGTACCCCGCGGGGATCTTAAGACACAACGAGGTGGATCCATTGCCTCCCACTATAAAATGGATGATAAAAAGGATGATTAAATGGAGCGTGCTGCCAGCAAATTACATTCCAAATAGTTGCATCATCAACATTTATGAAGAGGGAGACTGTATTCTATCACATATAGATCACCATGATTTTGTCAGACATTTTTGCACTGTCCCATTCATGAGTAAAAGTGACATTTTGTTCGGAAAAGAAATCAACATCGTCGGACCCAGTGAGTTCAGAGGAGCAGTTGCAATTCCTCTTTCGGTAGGTTCGGTACTAATTTTGACGGGAAACAGAGCCGACCTCGCAAAGAATTGCATTCCAGGGGTACAAATCCGTAAAGTTTCCATTACATTGAGAAGGATGGATGACAATAAGACTGGACCCAAAATTGGAAAAGCTACCGCTGTACGAGCTATGAGATTGTTGCACCTCTAAGTACACATAAAAGAAACTCTTATCTTGGAGCGTGGCTTAGTAGGTCAGCTTGATCAGGAGCTCGTCCCACAGAGGACAAATAGATAGTTTTTGTCAACTTTTGTACTACGTCAGAGCAACATTTATGATATGTATTCAACATATGATGTTTCAGATGTATTCAACATGATTGTCTCTTTTGATGCTTTCAGCATATATTCAGACTGTAACACCAGTTTGAAGCAGCTTAATGAAATTTCTTTTAGATTTCAACATGTTTATCAAATTGCTTTTTTATGCGATGGATAAAAGCCGCAGAATCATATGTTGGTTCTAAATTATAATGAATAAAGAATAAAAAAATAAAAATTTTTGATGATAACAAAATTAAAAAAAAAATCCTTTTGAAAAATCAACCAAAGAAAATTAAGTTTTGAAAATATACTTTGATAATTAAATATGATAAAAAGAACATGAGAATAAAATGATAAATTTTTTTATTTTGTTTCTCTCGAGCTCAAGGTTTCTTTCTCTTTGCTTGTGCAACATGACTGTCTTGGTCTGCATCAATCTCCTCACATCCCCATGAAGTTTCATACCCTGCACAAGGTCACACAAATCTTCCTCACCAATGTCAATCTTCGCATGTCACATATCTATGAAATTAACACCACAAAATCTCTAAAATATTTTCATGTTGTTCTTGAGGTAAGTACCTAAATTCTGATTCCCTTTTTTTGAGGATGATACCTAAATTCCGATTCTCCTTTTGGTGTATGCTTAGACGTCTTATTCTTATCAACACTTTCAAGGTTAGTACCTAAATTTTGATTCTTTCCTTTCGAGGTTGGTACCTAAATTCCAATTCTCCTTTTGAAGTAGGCTTAGACGTCATATTCCCATTAACACTTTTGAAGTCAATACCCACCTTTCTAAGTCAGTACCTAAATTTTGATTCTCCTTTCAGGGCAAGCTTAGACGTCCTATTCCCATCAACACTTTCGTATTCAGTACCTAAATTCAAATTCCCTCCTTTCAAGCTCGGTACCTAAATTTTGATTCTCCTTTCGGGGTAGGCTTAGATGTCCAATTACCATCAATACTTTCAGGGTCAATACCTAAATTCTGATTCCCTCCTTTCAAGGTCGGTACCTAAATTTTGATTCTTATTTCGGGGTAGGCTTAGATGTCATATTTACATCAACACTTTCGGGGTCAGTACCTAAATTTTGATTCCCTCCTTTTGAGGTCGGTACCTAAATTCCAATTCTTTTTTTGGGGTAGGCTTAGACGTCCTATTCTCCATCTTGGATTCAACACCTAACATTGATGGAGCCAGTACCAAAATTTTGATTTCCACCTTTCGAGGTCAGTACTTAAATTTTGATTCTCCTTTTGTGGTCGGCTTAGACGTCCTTTTCCTAACTCCACTTTTGGGGTAAGCTTAGACGTCCTATTCCCACTTTCCACCATCAGGTTGGCTTAGACATCCTATTCTCATCTCCACTTTCAGGGTAGGCTTAGACATCCTATTCCCATCTCCACGTTTGGGGTAGGCTTAGACGTCCTATTCTCATCTCCACTTTTGGGGTAGGCTTAAACGTCCTATTCCCATCTCCACTTTCGGGGTAGGCTTAGACGTCCTATTCCCATCTCCAATTTTGGGTTAGGCTTAGACATCCTACTCTCAACTCAACTTTTGGGGTAGGCTTAAAAGTTCTATTCCCACCTCCACTTTTGGGGTAGGCTTAGACATCCTATTACCATCTCCACTTTTGGGGTAGGCTTAGGCGTCCTATTCCCATACTCACTTTCAAGGTAGGCTTAGACGTTCTATTCCCATCTCCACTTTTGAGGTAGGCTCAGACGTTCTATTCTCATCTACACCTTCGGGGTAGGCTTAAACATCATATTCCCATCTTCCATCTTCGACGTAGGCTTAGAAATCTTATTCCCATACTCACATTCAGAGTAGGCTTAAATGTCGTATTCTCATCCTTACTTTCTGGATAGGCTTTGACGCTCTTTTCTTTTTTCTGCACTTGTGTTTTCCAGTAAATCCAGTTTCCTCGTGGATAATTTCATCCTCTTGAAATTTTAAATTGAAATCCAAACTCTCTTTGATATGTTCAATTTGAATTGAGTCTTCACTGGGACTGCCATTTTTTCTGATGATTGTCCCCGAAATCTCCTTTCTTTTCCCAAGCGAGAGTATCTGTTACTCCACGGCGGAAACAACTGTCACTCAATTCTACAATTTGTTCTAGGATTGTCGACTTAGATGTCTGTGTTAATTTTGTTAATCTCATTGGTCAACGCCAAAAGGTGTGGTGCGCTTGTCTGGCACACCACATCTATTGGAGTTTCATTTGTTGACCTCACTTTTGGTTGAGGTATATTTTCCTCCTTAGTAGCCTAGGGTCCAGCCATAGGACTTTCTTGTTTATTATTCCTAGATAACTAGAAATGGAACCCTCACCATTAGAAATTCAAAGCTCTTCTTTCCTCAACTTGACGTTCCACATATTGATCCTGACCTCTAGCACTTAGTAGGTAGGGTCAATATGAGGGAGCTGAAGGGGCATCCCCATAGGACTACTTGGCCTTAGGGTTGACCCTTGGTTTTGTTCTGAGGCTAGTTCACTCACTTACACTTACTTTCACTCATACCCACTCACAACCCTAAACCTAAACCTATGCTTGTTGACTTTGATCCATTGATCTTTTGGGAGACTCATGTTGATGGTCCCCTAGACGCACTAGCCCTAGGCTGAGGTCTAGCCAAGACCAGTACATGAAGGACCCAAAGTAAAGGATTCCATTGGTCCATAGCTCAAATAGGGTGGTTGGCACTCCAATTTTATCTAAATACCCAACCTAACCTTTTGGCCCCCCCAAATCTACCTAAATTACCAAAATACCCATCATTTGGCCAAAATTACCAAAATACCCTTAGTGGCCCAAAGTTTCACAAAACCCTCAAAATCATTTGAAATGTCGCCAAAATAAATTTGAACCCTTCAATTGAACGTAATTTGACTAATTTGCCCATTTTGACCAAAACCCCCAACTTGCTCCCAAAGGCCCAATTTCTCCAAATTCACCCCAAATGTCCCTCAATTTCACCCCAATTTTCCCCAATTTTAATTCTAAACTCAAATTCATCATGCCTATGATCATGTCAATCCAAATCCAAGTCCAATTAACCCACATTTGAGTCTAATTTCAACCCAAATAAAAAAGACCCAATTTAGCCCAAAATCAAAATCCCACTCAATTGAACCCCCAAATCTTTCCAATTACCCCAATTATGCATCCTAAACTCCTTAAAACATCTCTAAACATCAAATTTATCCCTCAATTGGCCTTTCTCAAGCCCTAATTTCACTCAATTTCAACCCAAATCTAAAATCCCCAAATTTGCCCCAATTTAGCCATGTGCCCAAATTCTACCAAATTAAATGCCCTAACCCAAAAATTGGCACCCAATAAATGTTGAAAATTCTTCATGACATTCTCCTAAACCATTTTGAGCCATAAATTTAGACTTAGCCCAACACTAGCCCTACCTAAGCCAAAGTCTAACCCAATATAACCATATTCATCGAATGTCCAAATTCCTTCAAATTGACCCACCAAATCAACTCAAAACCACTCCAAATATTTTTTAAATTCTTTGTGAAAATCATCCACAATAAATTTATCAATCAATTGAGTCCAATATCATGGCTAGCCTAACCCAAACCCAACTTCAAGATAATTTGACCCAAATTAAACCCCTTTAACCAAAATTGACTTAACCATACCAAAGTGACCAAATTAATGTCACCACAGCCACCATTTGGATTCTATTGACTAGTCTAAACCCACCTAAACTACCTAGGTGAGCTATAGACTAGTGGTACCTTGATTTAAGGGATCTTAACCATATTTAGCATTATTTTGAAAATACTTTGCCATCATCACTTGTCATTGGGAGTAAATCATCATTAACCCTCCCTTGACCTTCCTGAGCCAAGAAGTGACCATATCTTAGTTAGCCACCTCCTCAGCTACCAGAAAAAAACCAACCCAAAGGTGCCCCCATTAGACAAAACCAAAAATTAAACCTCCCTGAGATGGTCAAGTCTGATTGGTCACTAAGCTCTTCATTCCCTCCACTTAAGCATTTTCTTGCACACACTGCCAAGACCTGAGCTCCACTAGGTAGCCATGGCTATAAGTTAACCCCTTCAAGGCCTAGAAAGAGTCTGCCAAAATCTTTGGGAAAAATCTACCAACATCTCACAAGAGCCTCTCCAAACCATCCTAAGTGCAATCCCCCAACTCTCAGCCACCAATTAGAGCCAATTTCATCACTAAAATTTGCCCTAAAACCATGACAAATTTCTCCACTCCACCATAGTACACCAAACTTCAATTGAACTTGAACACACTATCCACAGAGTGAGAGCAGTTGATTCCACACAAAATCTCCATCACAAAGAGCCCCTAGCATAGTTCTAGACCAACATCTGAAATCTACTTTGATGGAAATCATACCTAGATAATTCACTAGAGCCTAGGACTTCATCTAAAGGTTCTTTGGATTCAATTGAAGTTACCACAACCATCTGATTAAGGCCTCCCCTCTTAGATAAAGCTATTAAAACTTAACCCTAAACCGAGCCTGTTTTGATTCTTCATGTGTAATGGCTAGATTTCATGCTTGATTACTGTATAAATATACTCTTCTTATGGAGATGAAGGTTTAGAAACAAACCCCGTGCCATTTGGTTGAGTCTAGACAAAGATCTTAAGGTTTTAGTGTGAACGGTTCTTGGGTTTACTCATTTGGAGGCGATAACCGGGAGCCGTCTGATCGTGCGTTTATTTGATGGATGGAGGATCGAGCCACATGAAGATATGATGCATAAAGCAAGGGTCACATGAAAGCTGAGGTGGATAGCAACATCAAATGGCGGAGCGCTGTGTGTGAGTTCGGAGCCGCCACAGGATGAGTTGGTGTCGCGTGTTTAAGTAGAAAAATATGGATTTTTTTGATTTATTTAAATGCTTGAACTTCAAAAATTCATATCTTTCTTTAGAAAAATCATAAAAGTAAAATAAAAATACCAACTTGCTCAGTTAACAGAGGAGAATAATTTGGACTATCAATAAAAATTATTTTCTTACTCCCTGATTTTTAATGAATTAAAAACTCTCTAGATTATTTTAATTCATTATGATCAAGCAATGTTCACCATGACTTGAAATTTTTAGGGTTTTTTTCCTTATGATAGAGGGTAAGTTCTCTGATTTTTCCAAGTTCATAGAGTATCTCTATGCTTCTAACCCTAATTTTCAAGCTAGGGTGACTATTTTGCTTATTTTTATTATATAAATTAACATATTACTTAAAAAATTATGAGAATAATTTTAGTTGGTTTCCTATGGTCAGAGAAGCTTAGGAAAAATTATATGATGATTTGAATCATTTTGTACATTTCTATTATTAATTAAATGCATATATATTATTTTAATTTATGTAAATTAAATTTAATAAAAATTTGATAAAATTTATTCCACACTGAGTACAAAAATCATATTTACTCCCTGTAAAAATTTAAAAATTATTTGATTAAGTTTAAGCATTAATGTTGATTTTATTAGAATCATTGTATTTTTGTACAAAAATAATTATAATAAATTAAATAAACTTGGGAAGGGAAAATTATGAAAAGTAGCTTTCTGTGTTCCTTGTGATTAGGGGCATTTAGGAAAAATAAAAGTTTTTTTTGAGAAAATACTTGATTTTTTAGCCTTATTTTGAATTTAGAATAGTAAAAAATAATTAAAAATCCCAAAAATACAACACTATTTTAATATGTGCCTAATGGTCTTCTGATGACTTAGGACTCATTAAAATATTTTACCTAACTTTTTCAAGTTAAAAATAAATTATAAAACCTTAAAAATACATTTTCCCCTATTTTTCTCATTAAAATAATTATAATAAATAAATTAAAAATCATAAAAAATACAAAATTTGATTCTCTGAGTCTTCTGAACTTAGAGAAGTTTAATAAGAATATAAAAATAATTTTTGTAATTAAAACATTATTTTCCATTTGATTAAATAATTGGAATTTGTTAATAATTAAATAATAATAATAATATTAATAATTTAATTCAACAAAAATCATGGAAGTTTGTCTAAGTGTTTCTCTAACCTAAGGGAACCTCTAAAAACTTTCTCATGAATAAAAGCTTTATTTTGGATAGTTAAGTAGAATCAACTTTGAAAATACTACTTTCTAAGTTTAAACAATTATTTAAATTAAATTAAATTATGAAAACCCACATTTTCTCTTCTAATGTTTAGATGACCCATTGATAGGACAATCTAAAAATTCTCAAAGTCATTTGAATTTTGATTACTGAGTTATGAGGTGGAGAGCCCCAAAGGCAGAAGGGTATCTTTAGATTTTGGTGCCTTAATCAAAATTTAAGATTAATTAAAGGGAAAATGGGTAATTTTGACTCTAAAGAGCATGTTTTAATGATTAGAATACAATGGGACTAAAAGGTCGAAACTCACTTGCCACCTTTTCTATAATATAAACAAAAAATCCTAACTTCCCTAATCATGATGACTTAGAAGTAAATTAAGATCAAATGATTCTTAAGTGATGGTTTAAAGTTAGGAAGATGATTATTTACTTATCTTAGGCCTAAAATTGATGATGATGTGATCTTTCAATAAGAACATATATCACTTAAACCAAAATCTTAACCACCATTAATGTCCCCGTTATGATTATTAAGGGCTTGGTAGTGACCTAGGCTTGATGTCTAAACTCAAATGATTGGATTTAGAAGATAATATGATTGGTGATTAACATCTTTAAACACTATAAGCCTGAATTTAATTGTGTGCACCATAATCTTTTATGACTCAAACCAACCTTAGGGGCACCCACCCACATAACTCTTAAATGAAATATCAATTGATTAACAGAGTGTCCTAGCCTTGGGATAAATAGAACATCAAGTTTCCTTGAGCAATGGGATAACCTTAGCTTAACCTTGGATGATTAATAAAATGATATGATAAGTTCAAAATGAACTCTAAATATTTCATGAAATCTTCAAAGTGATTTAAGGTCATGCCCCGAGCACTTTGGAATCTCTTGAATATTTTTAAGGGCAAATTGACTTGCTATATTCTGTTTTAAAATTATCCACTAAGATCTTCGGAGACTCAAAAATTTCATAACTTTGGGTTTGGTTGTTATAAATTCATCTACTCCTGCAATTTGAATTTCTTGCAAAATGATATACATGTTTCCAAAGCTAAACTTTCAGAAGGAGGAGCGAGAAGAATCGACAAGTATGCTTTTAAGTTATTGCATTTACTTTTTCATACCTCTTGTTTCTTGCTAGTATGCTTAAAGTCACCATACATATCAAAATTGAAATTGAAACCAAAATTAAAATTTAAAAAAGATAAAATTCACTGCCACAATAGTCAAAATATAAGATAAATCAAAATTAAATCACAAATAAAATAACAAAACAAAAATTACAACTAAATTAAGATGTCTCTATTGGATGATCGTGAATCCCACATGGGAGGTATCCATGGAAGGTAACCTATGGCTGCTAATGAGATTTCCCACAGTCTAAATGAAAGTATGGAGCTTATTAAGTTGAGTTTAGTAAATTCATTTAGACTAAGTCAATCCGAAAGAAAATAATAGTGCTGGAACGAGGGAACCGTAGGATCATAACAGATGTCACTCTAATCAATTTTAACATTCCCCATAACTTTTAAATAACTATGACCTTAGGAAACATTTGACTTGACATCGTGACTCAACACATTAGAAAACATAAACTCATCGCGAAGAGGAGCTTGAAACTAGCATTGTGGGTAGCACGGCCATCTTCAAGAGCAAAACATGTCTACATCAGCTAAACCATTCCTTAGAATTAACCAACAAGCCATAAGATGTTAAGGTTGTCCGCCTAGTGTGACATAAATCCTCAACTTTTCTTTTGGCTTTTGTATGACTCTGCTATACAATATAAGCCCTAACTCACTTTAGGATTCTGAGGTTGTCGTTCGCATGACCTAAATCCTCACATCTTCCAGGCTATTTGTGTGATCGTTTCATTTGGAGGTAACCCCTAATTAAATAAAATAAGTAAGATTAAATATTTAAATAATTCTTCTCCAAATTGAAGCCAAACCATAGGATAGCTTAGGAAGTCACCAAGGTTCTCCTCAGGATCCAGGACATCCCCTAGTTCTTCTTCCTTTGGATTCCATAATAAATGTTCCAAATTTGAGACATTCCCATTTCACACCTCTTTGTCTGATCTCTTTGAAAAGTTCTATCCTTTGATATTTTTGAAGACAATATCCATTGACTTTTATCGAGAGTTTGCTTTGCAATTTCAGTTGTCTAAGATGTAATTAACTATAAGGGCTTTCCTTTATAGGAAAATTTTCCAAACTCAGCTTAACATAAACCCTATTTAATTTTCCATATTAAATATGGGAGCTTGTAGGATTATAAATAAAATGATTTCGCAGACCAAACATATGTCATACATTTCTTAGTTTATTTGAGCGAGCCTCGACCTCAAGTCTTGTGTTTATCCTTTAGGATAATTACATAGCTTGAGGTGTAGTGTTCTTTCATCTAAACTTTAAAAGATAATAAATCAGTTTGATTTCATATTTTTCTAAAAACTATATATACATATGTAAATTAAAAACGCCTTTCCAAAGCGGGCAATGGGATTCTGATTCCGAAAGCCGACAGCTTCCAACAGGCAAAACTCCCCATAACCTAAAATTGTGCCAACCAGGCACAAGAAATGAACTTTTGGAGAAAATGAAGCAAAAATGACGCAATTTGGAGTAAAAACGAGCAAGAAAGAAAAATATGATTTAACACATTTTGATATGTCTTTCTATGCATAATATAATTTTCATTTCTCAAATGTTTTTGAATGAAATTACACTTTGAAAAAACGTTGTTTTTAAGCTTATTTTGTAGGTATATATGTTAGGAGCAAAACGTAACTGAAACGGGGTGAAACAGAGTTGAAAATGAGCCAAATGGAGCAAAACAGTGGAGCTGTTGTAGAGTGGCGAATGATGCACCAAAATCAAGAGAACTAGCACATGAAGCACCAGAACTAGTGCATGATGTACCAACGATGACCTTTTGAGGATTAAGATGGTTCGGGATGAATTTTGGACAAATTTTCAAAGGGACACTTGTTCTAAACACCCTTTGGAGTGATTCAATGCATTTAAACACTTTGGAAGGTTCTTTTATGAAGGGATACGTCTCTTGGATCAATGGACAT
This sequence comes from Phalaenopsis equestris, assembly GCF_001263595.1. NCBI lineage: Eukaryota > Viridiplantae > Streptophyta > Magnoliopsida > Asparagales > Orchidaceae > Phalaenopsis > Phalaenopsis equestris. The sequence goes on from NW_018252331.1 coordinate 83,396, forward strand.
GTCTTTGGAATTCAAAAGAGTTGATTTTTGGATTGAATTTTGGAGGGAATTTTGAATTCTTTTTAGAGGGAGGTGACCAAAGGAAAATATGTTGAGATTTTCAAACCTATTTTATACTATTTTTGATGATATTGCACTTTAAAGAAAGGTATTTTTGATCTTTTGTTGCAGGAATGATGAATTAGGGTCATTGGAGGTTTTTGATGATATTGCACTTTAAAGAAAGGTATTTTTGATGTTTTGTTGCACGTATAATGAATTATGGTCATTGGAGCAAAACGATGAAAAAAGGAGAGAATTTGGAGCAAAAAGGATGAAAATGTGAAGAATTGAACTAGGGCGCCGACGGTGAGATTTTCCCGAGACTCCAGATTTAATTCACTTAGAAGGCCTGCCGACGACGACCTCGAGGCCGCTGATGGCAAGATCAGCGGTTATGTCCAACTAGGCTTTGGATGAGGATGATTTTTGGAGGGATGCTTAGGCAACTCTTGGGAAAAATCTTCTACAACTTTAAAAGAAGACATTGGCCAAAAATTGGAGGCTCTGGAGGCTCTGGTGGAGGGAGTTGCAAGTGTTAGAGAGGTTTTACTAGAGTGTCTAAATTGTGAGGAACTCTTAGAGAGACAATAAGAGTGGAGGAAAAATGAGACATTTCTTCCTCCTTGCCGCTTCAAAGAGGAATTCTGTGTGTTGTAAAGAAAGGAAGAGATTCAAGGGAACTTCAAGGAGTTTTCTTATGGAGAAATCAGAGATAAGTTTATTTATTTATTGTAGTTTGTATGACTTTGATTTTATATATGAATTCCACACTTTGTTGTGTTTTCCTCATGAGATCTGAGTAGTTTTCTCCATCTTTCTCCTTGTCTTGAGATTTGAGAAGTGTAGATGTTAGCCCTCAGACGATGGAAGAGCTGATATTAAACTTGGCTCAACAATTACAGAATCAAGGAAATCAATTACAAAATCAAGGAACTGCTATTAAGAATATTGAGCTGCTGCGCTTAGTAACCGAACATTAGGAACTTTTCCTAGTACTGTGGAACAAAATCCTAAAGATAAAAGAAAAGAACAGTTAAAAGCGATACAATCTGAAGTGGAAAAGAATTTGAAATGAGAGTACAGAAAGAAACGGAAACTGAAAAAAAGAAAGTGTGTACTGAAAAAGAAAAGGATCATGGATACCCAAATTTAGAATGTCCACTTACACCAATGAAGATTACTATGGAGAAACCTCCACCACCGTTTCCTCAAAGATTGAAGTAACACAAATAAAATAAACAATTCTCTAAATTTTTAGAAATTCTTAAGAATTTAACGATAAACATTCCCTTCGTAGATGCTTTAGAGCAGATGCCTAATTATGTGAAATTTATGAAAGATATTCTGAACAAGGAAAGGAAGTTCACAGTTAACAAAATTGTTGCACTTAGTGAAGAGTGTAGTGCAATTATTCAGAAAAAGCTTCTTGAAAAATTAAAAGATCCTGGCAGTTTCACTATACCGTGTGCTATCGGTGAAAAATTTTATGGATGAGCTTTATGTGATTTTGGAGCCAACGTTAATCTCATGCCTCTATCAATTTTTAAAAGTTTAGGATTAAGAGAAGTCTCACCTACTTCTGTAACTCTTTAATTAGTGGATCGTTCAGTTATATATCCTAAGGGAGTTATAGAAGATGTGTTAATAAAAGTTGATAAATTTATCTTTACTGTGGATTTCATTGTTTTAGATATGGAGGAAGATAAAGAAACTCCTATCA
>NW_018252331.1:85935-87512 GCF_001263595.1 Phalaenopsis equestris
ACAAGTTACTGGGTGGCGTATTTGCATTAATTATAGAAAATTAAACACTTCCACTAGGAAAGATCACTTCCCTTTACCATTTTTAGATCAAATAGTAGATAGACTTGCTAGGCACAAATATTTTTGTTTTTTAGATGGATATACCAGTTACCATCAAATTCCTTTGCTCTTGAGGTTCAAGAAAAGACAACATTTACTAGTCCTTTTGGAACTTTTACTTCAAAGAACGCCTTTAGGATTATGTAATGCACCTACAACATTTCAGAGATGTATGATGTCTATATTTAGTAAGTTAATTGATGATGAATTGGAAGTATTTATTAATGTGTAAGGCTAGTGATTATGCTATTGGAGCTGTTCTTGGACAAAGGTATGAAAAGATTTTTAAAGTTATATACTACTCTAGTAAAACTCTTAATGATGCACAAATTAACTAGACTGTTACTGAAAAAGAGTTACTAGTAATTATGTATGCTTTAGATAAATTCAAATCTTATTTAATTGGAGCTAAATGTATTGTGCCACTGATCACTCTGCTATTAAATATTTGATGCAAAAGAAGGATGCTAAACCAAGGTTGATTCGATGAATACTTTTGATGCAAGAATTTGATCTTGTGGTTATTGATAGAAAGAGAACTGATAATCAAATTGTTGATCATTTGTCATGATTAGAAAATCAAGAATTATCCGACACTGACAATGAAATTACAGACAATTTTCATAATGAACAACTTTATAATATTAATGAGTGAAAAATACCATGGTATGCTGATATTGTTAACTATATTATAAGTGATATTTTGCCACCTATGCTGACATTGCAACAACAAAGAGAATTGATTCATGATGCGAAAGCATATTTTTGGTATGAGCCTTATCTATATAAACAATGTCCGAATCTTATTATGATGAGATGTGTACCTTATGAAGAAATTAAGATAATCATTCAGAAATGTCAAGATTCTAAATTTGGAGGACATTTTGGGATTGATAAAACTTCTTATAAAGTTTTACACGCTGAATTTTATTGGCCTGCTATCTTTAGAGATGTTTATAGATATATAAAAACTTGTTATCGATGTCAATGAGTAGGCAATATATCTAAAAGAAATGAAATGCCTCTCAATTTCATGTTAGAAGTTGAGATCTTTGATGTTTGGGGATTAGATTTTATGGGACCATTTATTCCTTCATTTGGGAACTTATATATATTAATTCCAGTAGACTACGTTTCTAAGGAGATTGAAGCACAAGCTTTACCTCGTTGTGATGGTAAAAGTGTTTCAAGATTTTTAATGAAAAATATTTTCACTAGATACAGAAAGCCGAGAATGATTATCACTGATGGAGGATCCCATTTTAGGAATAAATGCATTCAGAGATTGGCAGAAAAGTTTAATATTATTCATAGAATCTCTATTACCTATCACCCTTAAACTAGTGGGCTAGTTGAAGTTTCTAATAGAGAGATTAAACAAATACTTGAAAAGACTGTAAACTCTAGTAGAATATATTGGTCCACTAGACTGGATATCACATTATGGGCTTATAGGACTGCTTATAAAACTCCTATTG
>NW_018252331.1:89182-90576 GCF_001263595.1 Phalaenopsis equestris
ATTATAGTAGATCAATCATCTCAGAATTCACTGCCAGTTCAACCCTTAGTTCCTGACAAGACTCTGGTGATCCTGCAAAGAATCAAGAAATTGGAGAAGGAGGTACAAAATGTCATGAATGTAATTAATAATATCTTTGATTTCTTTGATCATTTAGACTGGAGGATGAAAGAACATTTCTCTCACTCTGGAAATTTAGAAGATAGTTTGATACAACTGATGAGGAGAATGAAATTAATAGAAGAGGGTTCTACTAAAGAATTTCCATACCGACCCTTCTACAACCTCTTCGTGCATGTGCAATCAATGGGTGATCTCAGAGGAGAATCTAGTTCTGAATCTGACGAATAGTTGATTTATATTACTACCTGTTGGTTTATGTGTGTAATTTGGTTTAAACTTTGCATTTGCTTTGCTTTAGAATTATGCTTTTAGATCTCTGTATAGTTAAGATTAAACATAGGATGTTTTGTTTTCAGCGTATTGAGTGTTATGGCTTGGATTGCGACACTGAATTAATGTATTGAGGTTGAGAAAATACCAAACTTAGGTGTATTATGTAACGTGTATTGTACCCCTTTGAATTTATATATAAATGTGTTGTTTTGTGTTGTGAAAGTTTATTTGTAATAAGTACATCATTTAATCACTTAAAATTATGTCTATAATGATTGAATGGATTTTTGAGTAGATGTCAGTGAGGCGTGAAATTTATCGAAATCTCAAAAATCTGAAAAAAAACCAAATCAATAGAGCCCACCGACGGCGCCCTCGACGCCGCCTACGACGGATTTTTCCTGAGAGTTATGTTTAATTTTAATTTTTACCGAGATTTTTCCCGCCAACGGCCGAACACCCAGCCGATGGCGAGCTCATGAAAAAACACCTTTAACACCAATTTTAACCAGTCAACCTCCACTATTCATCATCCCCTTCCACCTAAAAACGTAATTTTTGACCTAGGGCTTGAGAAATCTTGGATTTGGGGTGATTTCAAGTCTTTTTGACACCGAATTTGATCATCTTTAGGTAAGAGCTTCACTCCAAACTAAAAATATTTGATTTTCACCATGGATTTCTTCCACATTGAGGAGATCCAAAAATTTTGAGAATGTGAAGAAAATATTAGGAAGAAATTCATGGAATGTGAAGAAAATATTGGGAAGAAATTGAACTCTTAGAATTATGAACTCTTAGAATTATATTTGGAAGCCATTACTTGAATATTTAAAGTATATTTTGGAATTTTTCTATGATTGTGATTAGATTGAAATGGCTCCACGACAAAAGAGACGACTTGAGTTCAACGAGTCTCGCTTCATCAATGCGAAGGCTCAATCAAGATTTACTTCTATATTTGAAGGAAAGAAGTGTATACAAGATCGAGTTTTTGA
>NW_018252331.1:90671-92593 GCF_001263595.1 Phalaenopsis equestris
GATTTCTTCCACATTGAGGAGATCCAAAAATTTTGAGAATGTGAAGAAAATATTGGGAAGAAATTCATGGAATTTAGTGTTGAACCCTTAGAATTACTTTTGGAAGCCATTATTTGAATATTTGAAGTATATTTCAAAAATTTTCTATGATTGTGATTAGATTGAAATGGCTCCACGACAAAAGAGACGATTTGAGTTCGAAGAGTCTCGCTTCGTCAATGTGAAGGCTCAATCAAGATTTACTTCTGTATTTGAAGGAAAGAAGTGTATACATGACTGAGTTTTTGAAAGTCCGGGAGGAGAAATTGAATGAGTTATTACCGAGCGGAGGTGGGAAAACTTCTTTTACACCGCCAATAAGGCTATTGCAAATATTTTGAAGGAATTCTATGCCAACGTATTTTATTCTGAAGATGGAATCGTTCAAGTGTGGGGATTCCCTATTGAATTTAATGCCGCCCGCATTAACACCTTTTACAAAGTCCCAGACTCTTATAGCTGTCATTATGAATCCTTCAGTACTACGGAAGGCCCCTTGAATGATCTGATCAACTTTCTCACTGATGGGAAAGGAAAGTGGAAGATTAAACAACGAGAACGGGTAACTTTTTCTGCTTCCATGTTGAATACCACCTCTAAGGCATGACACTATTTTATTTCCTCTACTCTGTTATTGACTTATCACCATAGTGAGCTAACTAGAGATAAAGCTATTTTGAATTTTTGTATTAAGAATAATAGAACTATAAATGTGGGGAGAATTTTTTTTAAGAATATATTGACTACGGCAATGCACTTTGCCGACTTTCTGGAGTGGAAGCTAAAGGAGATGAGGAATGGGTTCACCCTATGAAACCAATTAGTAAAGCAAATTTGAAAACTTATGAATCCCATGAGAAATGGAGAACTGGAAGTAGGAGTCAAGAACCTTCTACTAGTAGAAATGTCCCCTCTACAAGTTATGACCTTCCGTGTTCTAGTTCCCCTACTCTGACTGATTTGATGAATGAGTTGACGTTACAGCGGAAGAGCATAGAGTTAATAAATGAAAGGATTGGAGTTTTAGAACGTCGACATGATTACGATAATGAGTACCTTCAAAGGCATTCAAATTTTGAGATAGCTTATTATGAAGCTCAGGCCCGACACTACAGAGGTGAGCCTGATATTACCTTCCCTTAGTGCCCCCAATATACTTAGTATCAGCCCGATCCACCTGATGATCAAGGAGACAAAGACATAGTTTGGGATTTTGATATCTGATGTAATTGATGTACTTGTACTTTTATTTTTGTGATCTTTTATAATAGAAATAGATGTTTGTGTGTATTTGAATTTTCATTTTTATTGTTAAGTTGTACTTGGATAATTTTTAATTTTTGTTATAAAGTTAGTATGGTAGTTAAATTTGCAAGTGTAGTATAATAGATGCTAAGCAGTATTTTGTGGATTGTAATATAATGTGATTTTTATTTTTGCATTTTAATTGTAATTGTTTTGTTTAGTATTGTGGTTGTGTTAAGAAATATTGTGTATGTTTAATGTTTTAATTTGTACTTATTTCAAAATTTCATTATCCAACAATTTCTCTAATGATTTATATGTGTAGAAAGCTCCTAATGTTACAGACCAGGTGAAGTAGAAATTTTGAGAAGGACTGCAAAAATTTCAGAATGATGAAAATGCCTAAAATACTAAAGTATGATTTATATTTAGAGTTTTTCTTTCCACCTGTATCATTTTATATTGAAAAATTTAAGTTTGGGGGAGGGAAGAAAAAAATTAACTACTAGATGTTCTCTATTTAAATATTTTCAAAAAAAAATTTATATGATTTTTTGTAGTGAATTTGATTCAGGTAACTATATTTTGTATCTATTTAAATATTATAGTAGATTTAAAGAAATATTTTGTAATGAAAA
>NW_018252331.1:92710-93372 GCF_001263595.1 Phalaenopsis equestris
TGTTCAAAATTATTAAAGGCTATCCAGATATAGTAATCCTCACTTGAAAAAGGAAAAAGAAAGGATTGAAAATAATCCCTGAAAAGAAAAGAAAAAAAAATATAGGATTGAAAGCAATCCAAGTAAAAAAGAGAAAAGAAAGAAAATAAAAATATGGAAGCGAGGAGAAGCTTGAAGATATGCCTAATCAAAAATTGACTTCACTGGACCTACCTAAAGGGAAAACCTAAATACATTCCTGAACTTATATTTATGGATTAGATCTTTTATTAGTAGTGTTCCCTTGAAATTCCTATCCTTTGGATATTCTGAATGACTTAATATTACAACATATAGTCATTCTTGAAATGAATAGAAGCTAGAACTCTTAAACTTGATGACTAGATAATCTGGTAGCTACAGAGTTAATTTAATTACTTGAATGTTTTCTGAAAATCTCACTATGATATTTATCTAAATCAAAATTGTAGTATTTCTGAATTAAAACTTTACTACAATAGATCATAACTTTTATGTAGTACTAAAATTACTTGAGGACAAGTAATAATTAAGTTTGGGGGGTTTTGACCAAAGTAAAATATGTTGAGATTTTCATACCTATTTTATACTATTTTTGATGATATTGCACTTTAAAGAAAGGTATTTTTGATGTTTTGTTGCAG
>NW_018252331.1:93993-129955 GCF_001263595.1 Phalaenopsis equestris
TTGTTTTTAGATTTGTGAAATGGTGATTTGAATTAGTGAAGCCATGAAAATGTTTAAGAAATTGTGATGATCTTTTCACTTCGATCTTAATTTACTTTTAATATGGCCAATTGATTTGTTAAAATATGTTGAGTTTTACAACTAAAGCGAAGATTACATCCAAGATTCAGGGAGGTCAAAGCCCTTGGAAATTGGGTGCAAATAAATAGGGAAATAAAATTTTTGAGCGTAGAATTGGAGATTTTAGAGTGACTGACTAAAATCCCCAATTTGATCCTATCGCTTGGGTGCTGAAGTGTAGATGTTAGCCCTCAAGCGAGGGGTATGTGGGAGCTCCGAAGTGAGAGCTGGTATCCTCCCGACCTAGCCACAGAATCAGTAAGCAAGTGTAGGATTAATGAAGGTTCTTTATGCCTGGACCACAGTGTAAAGAATAGGTATGCTCCTATTTGGCACAATATTGTAATTTGTATGACTTTAATTTTATCTATGAATTTCAAGTTTTGTTGTGTTTTCCCCATGAGATCTGAGTAGTTTTCTCCATCTTTCTCCTTGTTTTGAGATTTGTGAAATGGTGATTTGAATTAGTGAAGCCATGAAAATGTTTAAGAAATTGTGATGATCTTTTCACTTCGATCTTAATTTACTTTTAATATGGCCAATTGATTTGTTAAAATATGTTGAGTTTTACAACTAAAGCGAAGATTACATCCAAGATTCAGGGAGGTCAAAGCCCTTGGAAATTGGGTGCAAATAAATAGGGAAATAAAATTTTTGAGCGTAGAATTGGAGATTTTAGAGTGACTGACTAAAATCCCCAATTTGATCCTATCGCTTGGGTGCTGAAGTGTAGATGTTAGCCCTCAAGCGAGGGGTATGTGGGAGCTCCGAAGTGAGAGCTGGTATCCTCCCGACCTAGCCACAGAATCAGTAAGCAAGTGTAGGATTAATGAAGGTTCTTTATGCCTGGACCACAGTGTAAAGAATAGGTATGCTCCTATTTGGCACAATACAAATTAAGCTGATTCATTTTATCCATTCACTATAATTTCTTGACAAGGAGAAGGTTGCTTTCTTATATATTGAATATCATATTAAAAACCTCATTAGAACAATTAGTTATTTAAGGGTTATTAAGAAAATTACATGTTTATTTCAATTGCCTATTAATGACAGATAAGCAAATTGATTTTCATTGTTGCGATTAAAGTATTGCTTTTCTAAAATCTTAGTTCGTAGTTCTAATATTACTTCCTGTGGGATCAATATCTATGACTCCATTAGAGCCATATATTACTTGAGCGATTCATATACTTGCGTTGATAAGTGTGACTTTACAATTATTGAATATTTATTACATCCATCTTTATCAAATCCATAACTGTTATTAAGTTTTGGTACAGTTGTTGAGGAATTAAATCTTTTAGCAGCAGTATTAATTACTTATATTTTGAAGCATATATAAAGTCGCTATCAAGAGCCAGCCTTTTATAAAAGAGAGGGACGTCTAGAGCTTGGAGAAGATTTTTTGCGTGAGGACTTTTGGGGGTGTGAGTTTGGTGGGTGTGTGTGTGTGTGTGTGTGTGTGCATGTGTGGCATGCAGAAAAAGAAGGCAAGAGAGAAAGAGAGAAAGTTAAGGGCTTGGAGATTTTCTTCAAGGATTGTAAGAGGAGAGGGAAGGTGACAGGTTTCTTCTTCATTACATTTCTAAAAGAGAATGAAGAGTGCTTGTAAAGAGGAAAAGTGAAAGGGAAATTTTAGGGATTTGCTTGGGAAGGAGTGTGAGATAAGTTGTGATCTTTTCTTTCTTTGTATTATAAACTTGTTTTTATATATGAAATTTGTGTTTTGTTGTATCCTTCTCATGAATTCTGAGTAGTCCACTTTATCCTTCTCCCTACTTTGAGATATGATTTTGTGAAGAATTGATTTTGTTTTATATGACTTTAAGTGTCAATAGTTTGTGATGATTTGAACCCAGATCTTCATTTAATTTTGGAGAGATCTTTATTTAATTTTGGATTTGGCCAATTGAGACGTTAAAATGTGTTGAGAAACATATGTTTTGAAAAGGTTATGATTTCTATAACATGGCGAGAATCACATTTGATTTCATGAGAGAGTATTTCATCCATGGAATTGGGTGCAAATAAATAGGGAAATATACTTTATTGGATACAGAATTGGAGATTTAAGGTGACAAAATAAAATCCCCAATTATGTCCACTTGATTGGAAACTAATGCGAGATTGTTAGCCCTCAGGTGAAGGAGTAATGGGAGCACTCGTGTGGCAGCCGGTATCCTCCCAGTATAACCATAGAATTAGGGACACCCTGGATTAGTCAATGTTCTTTATGCACTCAGAAGATGGTAACGAATAGGACTGCTGTTATTTGGCACAAAAAAAAAAATTTAATTTTAAATAATTTTAATTTCTTGACAATCCATATACTCATTGTAAAGGGGAAGGATGCTTTCTTAAATTTGAACTCTTCATCACAAAACTTTTTTTTAGTCTTAGTAAATTTAGTTTTTGAAATTTAGAAATTAATTTCTTATTCTTAGTTCTCTTAGTTACATTTTTGTTAGCATTCATTAAACCCATTTTAACTTATCTTTTTTACTTTAATTTTTATAGCTTGAATATTATTGATTCTGTTATTATCATATGAATTTCCATCTTTCAAAACTAAGACTTGATATTGGTAGACTATAATTAGCTTAAGGGATTTCTTACTACTCTTCTCTGTGGGATCGATTCTAAGGTTTTTAAAGAAAGCCCTATATTACTTGAAGCACTGCGTGCACTTGCGTAAAACCACTAGTGTGTGAACTATTTTATCTATTTTTTATAAAATTTCAATTTTGCATAGCAAATAATTAATATAAATTGGGTCAAGTTTTTGGCCATATTTTTGAAAGCTAAATTACTGCATAATTTCAGGACGGGTCAAATTTTTGGCAATGTTACTGGGGATTTAAATTGACATAAAACACACAGAAAAACATCACACACTAGGGGCACATTAGTAAGTTGATACCGATCAAAAGAAGTGACTGACGTCACTAGACCACCTTGTTTATCTAGTAGATGATTTTTTCTTGCCTATTCAATTACCTTGTTATGTGATTAAATTTTTGTGCTTCTCTCAACTAGAACCATCTCTTTTGTTATGCTTGACAAAACATCTTTTATGGTTGAGATTACTACGTTAATTCAACAAGCTTATTGTATATACCACCATGATTTTCTAGTCAATTGTATGTTAGTCATGCCTCCTCAATCACCTCACTTACCTAGCTGGTAGGACCTACCTTTAAATAGGTTGCCTTGGTCAGCTAGGAGGCACTTGTCAAAAGAGGCATCTTTAATGTCTAGTCCACTTTGATTAGCTAACTAGTTTATAAACCATAAGAATTCAGATAACCTAGCTAGTATAATTTTTTTTTAAATCTTTTCTAGGTTAAATTACCTTGATTACCAAATGAGATCTAGGTTTAATTATAACAAATGCACTGTGCCTTATTGGCTCAGTACACTTCTTGAGGGTTCTTTAGTAGCATAATTTTTTGATGCGACACTTTTGTGATGTTTATTTGAGCCTAAGGGATTATACTCTACTCATATGTAGTATTATGTGATCCAAAAAACATATATTTATACTTCCTTGATGCCGATGCTTGTATAGGGCATGAAGATGATGTTCTATCTGAGCGCTCCGAGGCCCTTGCCATAGCAAGTTTACGTTAGTAGGCTAACACACCTACATCAACCTATGTCTGGCACACCCACACTAGGGTAGCACTGTCCTGACACTAAAAGTCAGAGAGCATGATAAACCCACGACCATAGGTTGGGGTTCCCACGATCGACCGACACCCTTAAACCGGGTGCATGACAAACCTATGCCTGATCTTATTAGCACACACACAGAGAAATTTTGGCACGTATAATTTATACCCATTAAAACTAGTATACCTATGCAATGAGCTTAGCACTGCAGCACCACTATACGACCTGATTCCCATTTTTTAACTATTTTGTGAACAAAGTATACCACATGGGGCCAGTCGCGAGCATGTATGGTGCTCTAATATGGAGTTCATGTTCCTTCCCACCTCAAAATATTGGCGCATGCATGCATGATTATGGACCGGGATTTTTTAATATAATTCATTTTTAATTTAATGTATTTATCAAATTTAATTTACAAAAGAGTATTTTAATTTTAAAAAATAATGAGACCAAATAAACCTCATATATTTACTAGTTTAAAATAACCGAGCACCACACCACCAGTAATGTACCTACCCTGAGGAAGAGACACATTTCTGGTTAGAGCGGCTCAATTATCTAAACTAAAGAATCTATGAAATCTGTTTGGTCTGCAAACTTTTTTATATATTGGCCAACAAATTCCCTTATCTAATATAAGGATTAAATAGAGTTTATATTACTTGGGTTCTTAATTTCCATTTAGAGGTAAGCCCCTATAGTTAATTACAACTTAAGCGACCAAAGCCACTTAAAAAAAACTCTCAATAATGACCAGATGTATTTGTTTTTAAGATTTCAAAGTTTAGTGTTCAAAGTTGGACATAGGGAAATAAAATGGAAGTAGATCAAGTAAGAGCAATATTCTTTGAGTTCAAATGAAAGAGAGTAGGGGAAATCATAGATTTTGAGACAAACCTCGATGACTTCCCAAACTATCCTATTGTTGGGCTTCGATTTGTTGATGATATTACTAAATGTTTCATCCTATCATTTTTATTACTTAGGGCTTACATTTACATGATATATGATTGTGTAAATAGCCTAAATGATAAGAGGATTTATGTCGTAAAGAATGACAACCTCAGATTTCTAAAAGGGTTAGGGCTTAAATTGCACAACGTGGTTGAGCAAAGGTCTGAAGATAATGTGAGGATTTTTGTCACACTAGACATACTACTTCGAAGACCTATGGGCTGTTGATATTAAACTAAGGAAAGTTTTGTTCTTGAAGATCCCTTTTTCTCTTTCAAAGATGTTCTTTCCTTGCATCTAGGTCATGCAACCCCACAAAACTTGCTTCGAGCTCCCCGCTATAGGAGTAGCTCCAACGTTTGTAGTCCATTTTGTTATTAATAGATTTTATTATTAAATGTTATGGCGAATTTTAATTTTAAGTTAAGTGACACCGGTCAAGATCCCACAGTTCCGTTGTCCTGGCATCACTATATTCTTTTGAATTCACTTACTCTATATGGCTGTTAAGTCCATTTAGGCTGGAGAATATTCACTAGCAACCATAGGTTACCTCATCCGAGAATTTTTTGTAAATTCAAAAGGAGTAGATTAAGTGTGTGCCAAGTGGTTTAAACGTGTGTTAATAATTTGTTTTCAGAAAGTGTATTTTTTGTTTTTTGTTAGTAAAGTACATGAAACATCCATGGTAAAATAAATTGCATATGACTAAAACTGCTATATCATAAAATGCGGTAAATAAATTATAAAGGGTACCTGCGCCTCTGCTGCCGCTGCAGAGTTAGTATCATAAAGAATAATATAGTTGCGAGAAATATTAAGTAAATTTCAAGGTGATAAAGCGAGAACAACAAAAAAAAAGTCCAGTAAGTAGAAATTGAAAGCAAATTATATTAAAATGCGAGTAAATAAAATAAAATATGTAGCCACATATGAAAGATTGAGACTAAGTGTAAGGCATTGGTGAAGGTGGGAGCTCAGAGCTGAGATGTGTGCTTTATAATTCCAACTTTGATAAACTTTTCCAACCTGGCCACCGGAGGAAGGGCAATCTTTAACCTCAATCGAAGTGATTAACCAGTGGACCATTATGTTTTAATTTTTCATGCATGTGAAGTTTACTTCAACAAACAAAGGAAATAATGCTGTGAAAGAAAATTTTGTTTTCTTAAAAATATTTTTGTAAAGTGTTATAGTCCATAGGCTAATCACTCTAATTACCCTAGGCTTACTATCATAATTAAAGTGTCATGGTAATCTCCCACAAAAGGTTGGTGAATAATATCATTAATCTTATCATCTCTCCTTATAGAGGATCCTAAAGGTGGGAGATACTATTCCAAAAATTTCACTTCGCATCCCTCATTTAGCACAAATAAGAAATGTTGTCACCGCCCTTGCCACCTAGACTTCAGCCTTATACAAGCCCGATAATCCTTATGTGGCAAAAAATATCCCTAAATGCTCACAAGGGTCTGAATACCTTATCCAAAACTTAAAGACTTGACCATTGGTTATTACTGTAGGATAAGTAGTGTAGGGTATTTTATTGGAATCAATGTATTAACGGGTCCCGAGGTTCATCTTGGTGAATCCTTAAATTCTTAGGGATGATTTACTTCAACAAAGAATAATAAGTCTTGGTATCCTTCAAAGTGTTCACAAGACTAAAAAAGTGCTCAGGGATTGACCCTGAACATCTTTGAGAATCATCTGAATCACCTCGATTTCATTCAGACTTATTATCTTGTTCAATTGATCGAACATAGTTAATTTAGTTGTAATGTTTTAACTTGTGCTCAATGAACCTTAATTCTTTAATTAACTCATTAGTGAGGTAACCAAATATTTATTTGATGTTTCACTTTAAGAGTTATGTGGGTCAACTCTTTAAGGGGCAAGTTAAGGTATTAAGGGATCTTCACCCCCTTCAATTGCAACGGAACTTGTAGTGTTTGAAAAGTGTTTATTATTGATTGTATTCTCTTCTAATTCTCATTAAGTGATTTTGAATTAAACTGAGTTCACTATCAAGCTCTTAAGTTATTATGGGCAAATTTGCAATTTTGGAAAAGGTTGAGTGAAGTGAGCTTGATTCTTATTTAAGGGTTGCATCACCATCAAACCAATGATCTAGTGCTTTTAATTAGTGAGTTATTATTTTTCTAAAATAAGCCTTTGACCTCAGGATCATCTAATTTAGTTAACTCCAAAACTTAATAAATCGGGAAGTTACACTTTTCCCCTTCTATAGAAAATAGAATGAGTTGGTTTATATCCCATAACCCTTTATGTTTCTATCATCTCAGAGAACTAAATATGATGAATTTTATTCATTTCCCTCTTTTTTTTAACCTAAATCTTAATTAAGGCTCAAAATCCCTTAATTAACACTTTGCTTTTAGAGGTCTTCACTTCACAATTCTTTAATTTTAAATCAAATGGCATTAAAATGTTATTGTTGCCCTAATCATGGGTCTATTAGAGCATTAAAAGAGGATTTATATTTTTCTAATATATATTTAATTTTTAATAATTATGTTAGACCAAAGATAGGGATTTTTAAAAATAATTAATTTAACCAAGTGAAATAAACTCTCTATCCTTAATAAGATTATTTGAGGTACATTAAGGTTAGAGGGCTTCTTAAGAATAATCTTTAAGAATTTTGGAATCATATTTTAATTTTTACAATTATTTTATTAATTTTTTTGAATAAAAAATAGAAAATAAATTTTATTAAAAAAATCATTTTTTTTACTTTTCATAAGTCTTTTTTACCCCAAAGAACTAAGAAAAATGAAGTTTGTATTTTTGTGAATTTTATTTTATTTATTGTAATTATTTTATCCACAATTTAATAAAATTACGAAAATTACATTTAATTATTTAAAACACCTTTTTAAATCATGGGAAATTTACAAACATCCCAAAGTTAGTTTTTATGATTAGAGTGACATTTAGGACAATTTGGAATATTTTTTTGGTAATTTTATTTATTTAAAATTAGAAAAATAACTTAAAAAAAGTTTTTATTTTAATCTCCTTTTTATTTTTCTTAGATTCCTTTGGTTAGAAGGAACACTCCAAACGAATTTCCATAATTTTATGATTTTTGTTTTATTTATTATAATTATTTTAAGCCAAAATTAGTATTTACTTAAAAAATACATATTCACATTAAAAATAATTTTTATTACTTCCAAATTTTTATAGAGATCTCTTAGGATGACTATCTATAATTTAGCCAATTTTGGTAACTATTTGAATTATTTATTTTTTTCCAATTTTTACTGATTTTTATTAATTTTAAATAAGAAAAATAGTTTAATAATTTTATAAATATTACTTTTATTTTTCCTATGATCCTCTCACCATAGTGAACCTACTAATACACCAAAATAATGTGTTATTTTAAGTATATATTTTATGCTTATATTTGTGATAATCTACTTTAAAGAAGGGTATTTTCATTTTTTTTGTTGCAGGTATATTAATTTTAGGCATTTTAAGTAAAAATAGCAAAAAAGAGAAAATTTGGAGCCAAAATAAAGAAGTTTGTGAATTTGCTGCCTGAGGCGCCAACTTACAAAGACCTAGCGTCGAAGGCACCATTATACAGAGAAGTGGTGCTTGAGGTGCCAGACTTGGCACAAGAAGTGCCAGAGCTCAGAACAGTGCAAACTTAAGTAACTTGCCACCCGAGGCACTAGAATTGGCTTCAGAAGCGCCAGAGGTGACACTAGATAGAATAAGGCGGTTCAGGAAAAAATTTGAGCGGATCTTGAAAGCTCCAAATGTTTCAAAAGACTCATGGAGTGATTCAATGCATCTTAACACTTTAGAAGGCTCTTTAATGAAGGGATATGTCTCTTGAATGAATGAACATGTCTTTTGGGAGAGAAGAGAGAAGGTGGGAGATTTCTTCTTCATTCCATTTGTAGGAGAGAATTGAGTGTGATTGTAAAGGGAGAAAGTGCTTCAAAGGAACTTCTAGGGATTTTCTTGGGAAGGCGTGTGAGATAAGTTGTGTTCTTCTTCATTACATTTCTTCTAGGAGTGTGGCGTGAGAAGAAAAGAAATGTTTTGGAGAAGAGATTTTCTTCTAGGGTTGTAAGAGGAGAGGGAAGGTGAGAGGTTTCTTTTTCATTACATTTCTAGGAGAGAATTGAGTGTAATTGTAAAGGGAGAAAGTGCTTCAAGGGAACTTTTAGGGATTTTCTTGGGAAGGAGTGTGAGATAAGTTGTGTTCTTTTCTTTCTATGTTTTGTAAATTTGTTTTTATATATGAAATTTGTGTTTAAACGTATCATTCTCATGAATTCTGAGTAGTCTTCTTTATCCTTCTCCGTACAATAAGATTTGGTTTTTTGAAGAATTAATTTAGTTTTATAATGTTCTAAATGTCAAAAATTTGTGATGATTCAAATCTAATCTTCATTTTCTTTTCAATTTAGCTAATTGAAAGGTTAAAATTTGTTGAGAATAATAAGATCTGAAAGGGTTATTCTTTCTACAACAAGTAAGAGTCATATTCAATTTCATGGGTGAGAACGTAATCCATGGGGTTGAGTGTAAATAAATAGGAAAATATACTTTATTGGACGCAAAATTAGAGGTTTTAAGGTGATAGATTAAAATTCCCAATTTGGTCCTGTTGATTGGAAACTAATGCAAGATTGTTAGCCCTCAGGTGAGGGAGAAGTGGGAGCTCTAGAGTGAGAGTCGGTATCCTCCCAACCTAACCACGAAATTAGGGAACAAACTCTGGATTAATCAATGTTATTTATGCACTTGACAGAGGGAAATGAATATGATTGCTCCTCTTTAGCACAATAAAATTATATATATAATTTTAAATGATTTTGATTACTTCACTAAACATGTACTCATTGTAAAAGGGTAGGATGCTTTTCTAAGTTTGAACGCTTCGTCACAAAAGTTTTTTTAATCTTAGTAAATTTAACTATGAAGTTTAGAAATTAGTTTAGTAGACTTAGTTCTTTTTGTTACATTTCTATTGGCATTCATTAAACCCATTTTAACTTGTCTTTCTTACTTTAATTTTTATAGTTTGAATATTGGGATTTATTTTATTATCATAAGAATTTACAGCTTCTATACTAAGAATTGATAATAGTAGACTAGAATTAGCCTAAGGGACTTCTTACTGCGCTTCTCTATGGGGTCGATACTGGCATTTTTAAAGAAAGCCCTATATTACTTGAAGCGATACGAGCACTTGTGTAGAACCCATAATGTGTGAACTATTTTATATATATTTATATAAAATTTTGAGTTTGCACATTAAATACTTAATATAAATTGGGTCAAGATTTTGGCCAAATTTTTGGAAGCTAAATTACTGAGTAAGTTTAGGATGGGTCAAGTTTTTAGCACTGTTACCGGGGATTTGAATTGATATAAAACAAGTAGAAAAATAGAACACACCAGAGGCGCATCAATTTTTTGGTGTCGTTATTAGGGAAGCTATGTTAAGAAATTTATTGAAATTTTAATTAAACATGTAAGACTTAGATTTGGAATTTATAGTATTATTATATAGTGTGTTTTATTATTGTGTATTTATTTTAAAGAAAATCTAAAATACCAAAAATATTTTTGATATCTGTCATATTAGTTAAGTTCTTAGATTTGTATGCGCAATTCAGGGGCTACAGGCCTTGAATTTTACAAGTCAAATTTGGAGAGAACTTTTGGGAGAGATTTGAAAAGACTCAATGAATTTAATATATAAATGGCAAATCAACGTTATAGTGAATATTCAGATTTGGATTATAGTGCTAGTAGCTTTGAAATAGTAAAACCCAAGAGAGTGGAAAATTTTCAAGAAGATATTCTTACAATTTTGATTTCTCAGGTTGCAGATATTGAGAGAAAGTTAGATCAATACATAAAAAGTTATTGTTAAGGACCCCCAATTATTAAGGAAAATTTATTTGGACAATTGATTGAGCCTAACTATTTTGAAACTAGCCATGAGATATATAATTATTATTCTGATTATTACAATTCAGGTTGGGAAAATCATTTGAATTTTAACAGGAATAATAATTTTGGAGGAGAAGATCAATTTTGGGAAGATAATCATTAATCGGACATGTAGTTGGAATAATCATGGCTATTATAATAATGAACTTTCTTTTCCTCATGGATTTAACTCTAACCCACATAATGAGGAGAAGGAGTCACTATTAGAAGAGGATGTGATTCATATGTTGGGTCAGTTGGAAAGTCAAAAGAGTGAGCTGGAAAATCAAGAGGTTGCAATAAGAAATATAGAAAACCAACTAGGGCATATTACTAATGCAATTAACATTTACCCCCTAGAGTTTTTACTAGTGACCCTGAGATAAACCCTAATGAGATGAATGATGAGTAATATAAATCTATCAAACTAATATTTAGAAGAGAATTTGAGGATATGTTTCAAAAGAACCTTGAGTTGAGAAATGAGGATTAGGAGATTGAAAGACCAATGAAAAAAATTCCTAAGGATTTAGAAAATCCTATTCCCTCAACTAAGATAAATATAGAAAGACCACCCTGAACAAAAGAGTAACCTAGAAGAATTTGATCCACAATTTGAATTATCTAGAGAGAATCTAAAAATTATCTAAAGAGAATCTGATCCAAAAATTGGGAGATCATGAAGTATCTTATAAAGATCCATTTCTTATAAAATTTATGGATGATATTAGTATGATAATTGAGAAAATCACTAGAAGAATATTGGATCTAGAAAGAAATATGAGGAACAAGGATATGAATCAATCTGAGAAGGAAGAGATGAAAGAAAAATTTAAATTCAAGGACTTTGTAGGAATCTATAGATCTAGAAAGGATTGGGTGATTGATCAAGGATTACTTAAATGGAAATTTTATCCCGGTGAAATCATATGTTGGGCTGGTGATGGTAAACAAAGCACTTTATGAGAGGCAACCCATAGTTAACAATGTGGTTTGATTTAATGTGCTAGAGAGTCATGATTGTTAGTGTTGTACTATGTTTGCTTTCATGTGGATTGATTAGTTTGATTGATGATTGGTAGATGTTTCAATTATTATAGGTTTGATTAGATCTTTGTGTATTTTGAAGCATTTAATTCCAAACAAGGTCTTTGGTTCGGCACAATAGGGCCTGTTGATGATACGAAATTTGGCCTAGTTGTTACTAATGGACATGAAGAAGATTGTTTAGAAATTCTGAACAACTATGAAGAATCTAAAATTGAGGATGCCCCACCAAAATTCAAAGCAGAGATTAAATCAACAGTAGAGGAGTGACAAGAAATTAACTTGGGTACCGAAAAGAAATCGAGGCCAATTTTTATTAGCTCTCTACTTGGTGAAGAAGAGTCTATAAATATGATTAAGCTATTGACAAAATTCAAAGATAGTTTTGCTTGGAGTTATGAGGAAATGCTTGGATTGGCACAGAAATTGCAGTACACAAATTGGGCCTAGATCCTACTGCAATTCCAGTTAAGCAAGCTCCAAGGAGAATGCATTTTGATATTGAACAACAAGTTATCAATGAGGTTAAGAAATTGATAGATGCTAAATTTGTACAAGAAGAAAAATATCCCACATGGTTGGCTAGTATAGTACCGATTAAGAAAAAAATGGGCAAATCTGGATTTGTGTAGACATTAGAGATTTAAATAAAGCATGCCCAAAAGATGATTTTCCTCTTCCAATCCCAAAATTGATGGTGGATATTGCATCATCTCATGAAATTTTCTCCTTCATGGATGGATCGTCCGAGTATAATCAGATAAAAATGACTCCAGAAGATAAAAAGTTTACGGCTTTCCGAACACCAATTAGAGTTTATTGCTATACATTAATGTCATTCAGATTAAAAAATGCTAGTGCAAAATATCAGCGAGAAATGATAAGAATCTTTGATGACCTCATTCACAATCAAGTGGAATGTTATGTGGATGATTTGGTTATCAAAAGTAAATAGAAAGAAGATCATTTGTACGATTTGAGAATTGTTTTTGAACGGTTACGACGATTTAACCTTAAAATGAATCCCCTAAAGTACACATTTGGTTTGAATTCTGGGAAAATCTTAAGGTTTTTTGTTCGTCACCGCGGGATTGAAATTGACCCCGAAAAAATTAAAGTTATTCTGGAAATGCCACCCCCTCAAAATTTAAAGCAGTTACGATCCTTTCAAGGGAGGCTGGCATTTCTAAGACGCTTTATCTTTAACTTGTCAGGTAGGTGTCCACCTTTTTCTATGTTGACTAAGAAAGATGCAAAATTTACCTGGGATGATAAATGTCAAAGTGCTTTCGAAAGTATTAAACAATACCTGACGACACCTCCTAATTTGGCAACACCCATTTCGGACAGACCTTTAATACTTTATACCGCGGCTTTGGATGACTCCCTTGGAGCCCTGCTAGCCCAAGTCAATGATGAGGGTAAATAAAATGCTCTTTATTATTTAAGCCATTGTTTAATACCAGTGGAAGTAAAGTATCCTTTGATTGAAAAACATTGTTTAGCTTTAATCTTCGCAGTCCAGAAATTTTGACACTACATGCTTTCTCACAAAGTTAACTTTATTTCAAAGTTTAATCCATTGTAATAGTTAATGACCCAACCGACGCTTTTCGGAAGGTTAGCAAGGTGGGCCATGGTATTATTGCAATTTGATATAACTTTCGTTCCACTCCGAGCTATGAAAGGGCAGATTTTAGCAGATTTCCTCACAGTGCACCAGTTACCAGCCGATTCTCCTCTCAATGATGATTTACCCGACGAACAGATAATGAATTTATAAAATTATTAGACTCGATGTTGGGAATTATATTTTGATGGGCTTCTTTAGCACAAAAAGATAAAGAATCACAAATAATAATACCCGGTAAAGCTAGAATTGGGCTGATCTTCATTACACCAGAATAAGGAATGTTAAGATATTCTTACAACCTAACAGAACCATGTACAAATAATGAGGCAGAATTTGAAGCACTGATAATAGGATTACAATTGGCAATACCGATGAGTGTAACTGACATTAATATCTATGGAGATTCACAGTTGATTATTCAACAGGTTGTCGGGCAATATAGAATTTTGAAACTCAAATTGGAACAATATCACCGTTATACAATAAAGGTATTGGAACAAATTCCAAATGTGACAATATAGGGAATACCCATGGGAGAGAATTCTCTTGCAGATGTTTTATCCAGACTCGCTAAGGAATTTTCATGTCCACGGGAAACTTTCATCGAGATAACTGTTCAAGCGCTTCAAGTTCTATCTCAGATTGATATCGATACTCTGGATAAATTGGGTAAAAAAGAAACAGTGACGGAAACTAGAGAAAATGCAGAAGATTAGCGTCAACCTTTTATAGAATATTTACAAACTGGATAGTTACCGAATGATAAGTCAGTGGTACATCCGATAAAGAAAAGAGCTTTGTTATATGCTTTAATAGATAATGTTCTTTACCGAAGGTCTTTTGACCAAATGTGGTTGAGATGCGTGAGCAGTCTAGAAGCTCAAGAAATTATTAAAGAGGTACATTCAGAACTTCGTGACGCTCATCAGTCAGGTCCTAGGATAAAGATGAAAATTAAGAGGTTGGGATATTATTGGCCTACGATGATGACCGACTATATGAAGGTTGCCAAAAGTTATCATAAATGCCAAGTACACGGAGTGGTCTTGCACCAACCCCCAAACGTGTTGCACCCAACAATAGCTTCATGGTTGTTTGAATGTTGGGGTACATATATAGTGGGTCCTATAGACCCTCCATCTTCGAAGGGACATCGATTCATTCTAGCCACGATCAATTACTAGATTATTTTTTGAAATGGGCAGAGGCAATACCTCTTCGAGAAGTGAAAGCGTACCATGTTATGCAGTTCTTCAAAAATTAAGTTGTTTATCGCTTTGGAATACCACGCAGAATCATATCAGGTAAATGGTTCACATTCAAAAATATAAAAATCAATAACTTCGTCAGAAGACATGGAATAGATTGGTGTTATTCTATAATTTATTACCCGAAGGCTAACGGATTGGCCAAGGCTTTTAATAGGACTCTCATCTAAATTTTGAAGAAAAATTTGGATGAAAACAAAAGAAATTGGCACAAGCAGTTATTAGAAACCTTATGGGCTTACAGGACTACGTTCAGAACTCCAACTCAGCCTACACCTTATGCACTTGTGTATGGGTCTGAGGCAGTGTTACCTTTAGAAGTTCAACTTCCATCACTCAGTCGCCAATAAAATTACCGCTGAAGAGAATGTGAGATTACGACTAGAAGAATTAGAAACTTTGGAAGGAAAGCGACTGATAGTGCAACAAAATCTAGAATTATATCAAGCTAGAATGATTCGAGCACAAGATATGCTGGTCTACCCCAGGACTTTTAAAGTTGGTGACTTGGTTCTTCTCCTTAGAAAACCTATTCTTGCATATCTCAAAATAGGAGGTAAATTTGAACCAATTTAGGAAGGACCGTTTGTCATCGAGAAGGTTTACTCTGGAGGCGCTTATCAGTTAATAGATTTTCAAGGAGAACTACCTATGCTCCCTGTCAATGGACGATATCTGAAAAAGTACTACGCGATGAGCAGAACTTCCCCTAGGATTTGGATGCTCTTTAAGTTTGGCCATGAAGGGGGATTTTTATAATTGAGGACAAGGCAGAGGCCTCAAACTATCATTTGTTGGTGCCAATAAGCTTAGGTGGAGGACTGAGTAGCATAATTGTCCAATGAGAGAGTGACACAAGGGATGAGCATAATTTTGGGTTTAAGGCCAGGTACAAGTTCTTGGTTTTCAGTTTTTCGAGCACTAGGGTGGCCGACTAGGATAAGGGAGGCGGCTAGCTAGCTCAAGGAGGTCAGGGGGAGGCTTAATTGTGATTAGGATTTGGGTTTGATGGTTGTTGGCATAGGTAAGAGAGTTAACCATATTTGGGTAAGGAGTTTCCATCATTTAAAAGACCCTTGATCAATGACCCAAAAGTGGGTTTAGGCTAGGATTGAGGTGGTCAGATCACAAGCTTAGGATGGGTTGTGGTGGTTAGGGTTTAATTAAATCAAATGGTTAATAAAAGGATAAATTTTAAGCTTAAAATGGGATTTAGGTTTAGATATGCACTTTGGGCTTGGACTAGGCCAATTGGTGGATTAATTCAGCCTTGAAGGATGTCATGAGAAATTTTAGTACATTTTAGAGTTGGGTTCAATCTAGGGATTGTTAACTAGGACTTGAAATTTGGGCTTGGAATTGGATTCAATTGGGCTAGAATTTGGTTTCAATTAGGGTTGGATATTATGAATTTTGATGTTGATTTGAAATTGGGGAAGCTTGAAAGGAATTTGAAGGAAATTTGAGGTGATTTGGGGATTTTAGGGCTTTAGGGGAAATTTGGGGATTTTGGTCAATTTTTGTGGACTTGGGTGCAATTGGGTTTGTTGAGTGGTTATGATTGATCTTGGGGATATTTGGAGTGAATTTATAGGTTTTAGAGAGTTTTTGAACATGAGGGGCATTTTGATAATTTTGGCTAAATTGGGACGTATTTTGGGAATTTTAGAAAAAATAGTGGTATTCTAGGCAATTGGAATGATTTGGAGTGGTTCAGTATGATTTTTGGTGATAATTTATGAATTTGAATAATTTTGGAAATTTTAGGGTTCCAGGGGCATTTTGATAATTTTTTGCAAAAGTGAGGGTAGGAGGCCAAAATGGGATGTCTTGGTGGAACTGAGGCTCAATGGGTATGGTGATCATACAAGCCACAGAAACCCCTCCTCTAAGGTTGTAACACCCATGGGAGAGCTCATTTTTGATCCTCCATATATTGGTCTTGATCTCCTAGTCAAATGCTAAAGGTCTGGGACCACCCATATGAGTCTCCAAGAAAAGAACTAGGAGATAGGTTACGTACAATGTGCATTAAAATTTTTTGGTGTGTGAGGTTGTGATGAGCTTGTGTGTTTGTGAGATTGTAACTAAGACCATATCACCCAAGGTTGTCTTAGGCCTGATTAAACTTATAGGAACTCACTCGGAAGTCTCCACATGTTGGTCTTGACCATCCCAAATGACATTTGAGGGCTTGTAACAACCTAGGTGAGACTATATTAGAGGAGTAAAGAAGTGTTTGGAAATTTTATGTGGGAGGGCTCCATTTACTAAGTCCTCTAGGATAGTCAATAGGATAGTCCTATGGCTAGGTCATAGGCTCCTAAAGAAGAAAAACTATGCCTCATCAAAAATGAGGTCAACAAATGGACCCCCAATGGGTGTGATGTTCTAGACAAGCACATCGTTCGTATTGGTGTCGACTGAAGTGACAACAAAACCAACACAGTCGACTAAGCCCATACACTCAGAGTGGTGCAGGAGCATGAATGACACTTCAAATTTGAACCAACTGGGCCCAAACTGAAGAAGTCGGAAGGAGATTTTCACTGGGAAATAGCAGACGCGTTTTATATTAAAATTGTGGATTTTGTAGTTATCTTTGTTCCTTTTCCTTTACATTCTTTTATGAATTTAGATGGACGACCATCCAGGTTCCTAGCAATAACTAGATAAATGTGGTGGACTTGATTTAATTGGATTTTATTTTTAGTTTAAATTTGGTGTATGTGAAAATTTTGATAAGTGAGGAGGACGGGTTGAGATGGAAAGCATGGGTAATCACATCCAACTCAAAGTCCGATCTAAAAAAAGGTATGCTACATTAGGAAGGAGAGCATTGGGACTCACATTCAACCGAAGAGGTAATGAGGTGATATATTTGAGAAGGAAAGCAAGGGGACTCACATCCAACTCAAGAGCTGATTGGGTGCTTAGAATGTCACATTAGGAAGAGACGGTCTGAAGACTTGTTGCCCAACCTAAGAGGTGGAGAATTGCACAATAGGAAGGGAGATTCTGGAGGATGTGGTATCCCAACCTAAGAGGTAAGACATTGCACATTACGAAAAAAGTTCCCGGAGGATGTGGTATCCTGGCCTAAGAGATGAATAATTGAACATAAGGAAGGGAGATCCTGAAGGATGTGGTATCCCGGAGGATGTGGTATCCCAACTTAAGAGGTGAAGAATTTCACATTAGGAAAGGAGATTCTAGAGGAGGTGGTATCCCAAACTATGAGGTGAAGAATTGAATATTAGGAAGGGAAATCCTGGAGGATGTGGTATCCCAACCTAAGTGGTGAAGAATTTCACATTAGGAAGGGAGATCTCGGAGCATGTGGTATCCCAACCTAAGTGATGAAGAATTGCACATTAGGAAGGGAGATTCTGGAGGATGTGGTATTCCAACCTAAGAGGTGAAGAATTGGGGAATGTGGAAAAAGCGATTGTGTGTAAATTGTTTTTATTATGTGCATATATTTTTCTTTTGATATCATTCTTTATTTGTTAGTATTTTTAGGAACAAATCCAAATTTAGTCTAATGGAGTTGAATCAAGCATATATGGTGGAAAAACAAACTTTGTTAATCCTTAAGGAATCTGATACATTGAAAGTACAATATGATACTGGTGTCTAGTGTAAAATCATGGAAATAACATCTACCTTTGAAGAACTATCACTGTGTCTGAGTTATTTGTCGTGTCCACCTCGGTTGTTTGGAACTGTGTCCCTTTGTACACACTTAGAGGTGTGTTTTCCCACAATTCCAAAGGTTGTAATCCTTGAAAATCTAATGGTATCCCAACCAAAAAGGTTATTAAAGCAATTACACAGATATTTTTCTTCCTGAATATGGCCAAAATCTTGATCCAATTTATATTTATCGGTTAGTGAGAACAAATGTAATAATATAAAATTTAGATTAATAGTTTTCTTGCTAGGGGTACTACTCAAGTATATGTATCATTTCAAGTGATATAGAGTTTTCTTTAAGAACCCTAGTATGGATCCCATAAGCAAAATTAAAGGAGAAAAACAATGAAATGGGAAAATTCAGGAATTTAACTATGAAAAACCTTTACTGAAGGCTGTAAAATATAAGATAAGAAAATATTTAACGTAATTTAAGTAAAGAAATAAAGTTTATTGATTCCTACAAATTCAAGTTAAAATTTAAAGCATAGTTTTAGAAAATTCAAGTATATATATATATGTATATATATATATATATATAAAGAAAATTTTCTCCTTGCAAATAATTCATAACCAGTGTAGGATTTCAAATGTTTAGAAGTTTAACGATTCTATTGTGACAAATAAGAGAATACTTATTCCTTACCTCTTCCAAGAATAAGGAATATTGGATAATCTAAAGTTGGTGTTAGAATGTATAGTACTGATGGGTATGTTCCAGTCTCTCATATCTAGATTACTCATTATGCCCTCTTTATATGACCTACCAGTGATTGTTAGTTCCAAACTCTAGATCAAATTGATAAGAGAATCTAGCCTAACACACTAGAAACAATCAATTCTACACCCTTCAAACCTTATATCCCTATCTATTTGTACTCTCCCTTGGACAATTGCCATGGCTCTTTCCAAAGTGAAATGTGATACTCACTAGTTAGAGAAATCTTAGCCCTCTCGGGTCTATAAGTTTCTCAACAAATTTTAACAATACAAGTATCCAATTTGTAAAGAAAATGAAAGACTAGTGAAAATACCATCACAAATTTTGGAATAAAAGAAGTTATAAACAAATTAAAACCACCACTTGATTACTTCATATTGAAAGGAGAAACAAGAAAACTACTCAGAATAGATGAGGATAATAAAACAAAACATGTTTATAAAACTCAAATTCAAAGTACAATACTTAAAGAAAAAGATACAAATACTTATATGAAATGTTTCACCAAGCACTCTTTTGAAGTACTTTAACTTCTCTAACTCCAATAGACTCTTAAAAGACTCACAAAACTCCAGAAATCACAAGGACTCATAAAACCTTGCTAAGGTGGCCAACCACTCTATATGGGTGCCTCGCCTTCTCAAAATGACTCCAGAATTTCCCCTTTACATTTATAATTAATCCCTATTTATAGAGCTTCAAAAAGCACCAAGGATTGCTTCACACATCTCTTTAAAATTTAGCTTCTTTTAACAGATCTTCTAGAAACTGACTCAAGCACCTAGACACCAAAAATGTCGCGTCTATGCACCAACCACAAACTTCATCAGGCGCCTAGGTGCCAGATTCTAGTGCTTAGGCGTCAATTAAGCTGATTTTGGTAATTTTATTTGATTTGGACCATTTTACTCCTTTTTGATGTAGTTTTGCTCCTTTTTTCTCTTAAAAACTTTTCTTGCACCTGTAACCAAAAATACATAAAATAACTTTCATTAAAGCATAATATCCTAAAAAATGGGTAGAAAATGTGTATATAAAATAAGTAATTTTAAGGTGGATGAGCTTTTTACTTCTTGGGTTGTTCATATTTTGTGGCGGTGGTGAATTCTTTCTTCTTATCTATGAAGCAGATGACTTCTAGTTAATTAACTGGCGAGGTGGCATGCGGCGACTGGGGTTGACTTTGAAGAGTAGCCACAATAGCCACCATCTCCTTCAATTTCTTCTCCATCCGAGCGATATGCTCATCTCGTAGTTGGATGGCCCTCTGTAACTCATCAGAGGCATTCTCCTCAGAAAGCTATGGAGCATCGCACAATGATGAAGAGGTTCAGCTCTCTACTACAAGAATGTCAGCATACTCTTCATCCATGTAATTAAATAAGTTAAAATCTCCATCGTCATCATAATGGTGTCTTTTTGATAACTAAAAAATTTCAAGTTTAAGCTTCTTCAAGATATCTTTAATTGAATCTCTTCTGATTGTCTTAAAATCAATAGGTTTTTCCCAACAAAAATCTGTACTGGCTTCTGATTCTGGGACAACAATCGGTGTGTCAGACTCAGGATCCTTCTCGGGACGATGATCCTTCATGTCTTGGGGTAGTATCTGACTGGCGACTCTAGGTCTCCACCTCTTCCCCTTTGGTGCATATGTCAGAAAATGAGGTGTCCTACTGACGACATCAGTATGGTGGAGAGAAGGGTGTCCCCTATCGTGCGCGTCTGATACTGTGGCAACTAATCTACTTGCCTTCCTCACCTTTCAAGGTTCTTCATGTGCGACAGTGGACGATAACATTGGTCCCAATCTTAACTTAATTGGTTTTCTTCTTGAGGTGTTGACACCTATGACGGTGTCAGTGGCATTGGTTGCAACTCACATTCTCAACTGGAGCTTGACGGAGATACAGGACGTGAGGGTCTTCTTATGACAATGGAGTGGTGCATCTATCTTGTCCTTCCTCAAAATTTCTTCCTTCATCCTAGGAGTGATGGCACACCCCATCCTATTTACCAATCCCTTAATGGAATAGTTATCCTTCCAAGTTAGTCTCTCGAGCATTAAACAAACTCGGGAGAAAGTGGTAGAATCTTCTTTCTTTTCTTCCCGTCCATTTTGGAGAGAAGGTGGTGGTAACAATGCTGCAATCTGGTAGATGCCTTCCTCTCTGACAGCGATAGAAAAAGGATGGAACCTGCTCCCCTCAAGGTGAGGTGAGGTCCCCATTGACATTATCTCCTCTAGTTGAGGGGCTACTTCTGCTGGTACTGACTTGGCAGCCTGTGCTCTCTGGGCTTTTAGCTATCTTCTCTTCCAGTCCCTTCTTTGAGAACGTGTCAGTGACACAGACTTAGAAAATGACCCAAACCCAAACACTAAATAAGGCAAGGTAAAGGCATCCATTAGATCATTCTCAAACATAATATTTTTCCCTTTCTTTTATGGAACAACTGCTGCAGAAATAGTAAATCCAGTAGGCGAAGCTGTAACTATCCTGGTGGTAGTAGAGAGCAGCGGTCGAAACAGGGGCGGGGGTGACCTTCACCTTCTTGAGAGAAGGGAAGTCCTGAGTGTAGTGCAGGTTGAATTTAAAAGGTGGTTCCTGAACCTTGGGGGTCGCTATCTTCGCCATTACATTGGATGCTTTTCTAAGTAGCACCTTGAACTCATTGAAACCAGATCCAAACTGGATCTTCGTCGCCAGGTGACGGGATTCTTGGTCGGTGGGCGTGTTGAATAGAAAAGTCAGGCTTGGTGTTGACATTCTTCCCGCCAGTTGAAAAGCTCTAAACATTAGCGAACAACCCATGATTTACCTTTAGGCGTTGTAAGTAAGAAAGTTGAAAAAATTGTCTTACCGATTGGGTATTACGTTTTAATGTGTGTATGTTGTAAAGTTGTATTATTTTGTAAATTTGAAAATTATTATTAAAATGGTTTTAAATTCAACTTGTTAAGAAAAACAGGTTGGAACCAAAGAAGAATAAAGCATAGGACCCGATCCAAGATTTAATTGGGGACTAGCTTCAAACTGAACTCCCCTCGATATATCGCTCCTAATCTACTTCACCTATTGATGGTCCAACCCACACTAAACGTCTAAAGATTTCAGAACCTCCCAGTTTAAGGATGATTAAAAAGAAGGTTCTAGAATCAAAAGGGAGTTGACTATAGTTGCTCACGAGGGAAATTATCAAAGTATTCTAATGGAAGCATAGTAGTTTGACCCACGAGGGATATGAACACACTACCAATGTATGATGACAATCCCTCCTGGTCAAAATGGAGAGAAAAATAAGTCCCTAGTGGAGTCCCCAGAAATTATTGATCAGGATTTTTGGAAATGAATTTAAATTTAATGTATATATCTAATTTAATTTTAAAAAATAGTATTTTAATTTTAGAAAATAATAAGACCAAAAAAATCTCATATATTTAATGATTTAAAATAACGGAGCACCACACAACCAGCAATATACCTACCTCAAGGAATAGACACATTTCTGGTTAGAGGAGCTCAATTATCTAAACTAAAGAATCTATGACATCCATTAGTCTATGAACCTTTTTATATATTAGCCAGCAAACTCCTCTATCTAATATAAGAATTAGATAACTTTATATTGCATGGGTTCTTAAGTTCCTTAAAGAGGCAAGCCACTATAGTTAATTACATCTTAAGTAATCAAAGACACTTAAGAAAACTCTTGATAATGACCAGAGGTATTTGTTTTCAAGATTTCAATGGTTAGTGTTCAAGGTTGAAATTAGGGAAATAAAATGGGAGTAGATGAAGTAGGAGCAGTTATTCTTGGAGTTCAAAAGAAAGAGGAACAGGGGAAATCATAGATTTTGAGATGAACCTTGATGACTTCCAAGGTTAGTTGTCCATTTTGTTATTAATAGATTTTGATATTAAACATTTTGGGGAATTTTCTTAAGTTTAAGTTAAGAGACACCGGTCAAGATCCCATGGTTATGTCGTCCTGATATCACTAATTTCTTTTGAATTTACTTAGTCTATATGACCTGTTAAGCCCATTTAGGCTCAAGAATTCTCGTTAGTAACTGTAGGTTACCTCATTCGAGAGATTCTCATAAATTGAAAAGGAGTATATTAAGTGTGTTCCAAGGGATTTAAAGGTAAGTTAATGATTTTTTTTAAAAGTGTATTTCTTGTTTTTTTTTGTAATTAAAGTACATGAAACATACATGTTAAAGTAAATTGCATATGAGTTAAAGCGTTGTAACATAAAATGTGGTAAATAAATTGTAAAGCATACCTGTGTCTCTGCTGCTACTGTAGTGTTTGTATCATAAGGCATAATATATTTACAGGAAAAATTAAGTAATTTGTAAGGAGATAAAGCGAGAACAACAAAAAAAAGTCAAGTAAGTAAAAATCAAAAGCAAACTCGTAGCCACATATGAAAGACCGGGACTAAGTGTAAGGCATTGGTGAAGGTTTGGGCTCAGAGCTAAGTTGTTTGCTTTATAATTCCAACTTTAATGAAAGTTACCAACCTAGCCACCCAAGGAAGGCAGTCTTTAACCTCGATCAAAGTGTTAACATGTGGACCGTTATATTTTAATTTTTTATGCATGTGAAGTTTACTTTGGCAAGCAAAAGCAATGATGTTATAGAGATTTTTGTTTTCTCCTAATTTTTTTTTGTAAAGTATTATAGCCCATAGGCTAACAAATCTAATCAGGCTAGGACTACCAGCAACCTTAGAGTTTCAGGGGCATCTCTCACCAATAATTGTAAATAGTATCATCGGTCCTATCCTCTCTGCTTATAAAGGATCCTTTAGGTAGGAGATATTATTCCAAAAATATGACTTCTCATCCCTCATTTAGCACACAT
Source organism: Phalaenopsis equestris (assembly GCF_001263595.1). Lineage (NCBI taxonomy): Eukaryota > Viridiplantae > Streptophyta > Magnoliopsida > Asparagales > Orchidaceae > Phalaenopsis > Phalaenopsis equestris. Next base: position 117,973 of record NW_018252331.1, read on the forward strand.
ACGCAATGTCTTCATCACCCTTATCAGCTAGAACTTAGGCATATACATGCTCGATGATCCATATGTGGCCAAAAATATCCCTAGTTGCTCATAATGGTTTAAATACCTTGTCCAAGACTTAATCCTTTGAGCATTAGGTATGATGTAGGATAAGTAATGTAAAGTATTTTATTAGAATTAGTGTATTAACAAGTCCTAAGGTACATCTTGATGGATCCCTAAAGTTTTATGGAGGATTTCCTTCAAAAAATAATAATAGGTCTTAGTGTCCTTCAAAGTGTTCAGAAGGCAATAAAAGTGCTCGCCCTGAAAATCATTGAGGATCTTCTGAATCACCTTGAGTTCATTCAAACTTATTATCTTTTTAAATTGATCTAAACTAATTAATTTAGTTGTAATGTCTCAATTTTTGCTCAATGAACCTTAATGTTTTAATTAACTCATGAGTGAGGTAACCAAATATTTATTTTATGTTTCACTTTAGGAGTTATATGGGTGGACATTTTAAGGGGCAAGTTAAGGTAATAAGTGATCTTCACTCCCTTAAATTTCAATGGAGTTTCTAGTGTTTGACAAGTTTTTATGAATGATTTTATTCACTTCTAAACCTCATTAAGTGAAGTTGAATTATGCCTAGTTCACTATCAAGCTCTTAAGTCTTTATAGGTAAAGTTGCAAATTTGGAAAGGTTGTGTGAGGTGAGCTTGATTCTTATTAAAGGGTTGCATGACCATCTAACCAATGATCTAAGGATTTCAATTATTAAGTTATTATTTTCCTAAAATAGCCCTTTACCTCACGATTATCCAATTTAGTGAACTTCCAAAGCACAATAATTCGAGAAATTGCACTTTTCCTCTTCTATAGAAAATAGAATGAGTTGGTTTGTATCCCTTAATGATTTACATTTATATCATCTAAAAGAACTAATTATGATCAACGTTACCCATTTCCCTCATTAGCTTAACCTAAATCATAATTAAGGCTCAAAATCCCTTAATTACCACTTTGCCCTTAGGGGTCTTTACTTCATTGAAATTTTGTTGTTACCCACTCATGAGTCTATTAGAGCAGTAGAAGAGGGTTTATATTTTTATAATTATTTATTTATTTTTTAATAATTATTTTAAACCAAAATAGGGATTTTCATAGATAATTAATTTAACCAAGGGAAATAAACTCTCTATCCTTAATAAAATTATTAGAAGTTCAATAAGGTCAGAGGACTACTTAGGAATAATCTTTGTGAACTTTGGATTTATATTTTAATTATTACATTTTTTATTGATTTTAATGAATAAAGAAATAGAAAATATATTTTATTTTAGAAAAACCATTTTTTCTATTTTTCAAAGGTCTCTCTGACTCCCAAAAACTCCCATAAATGAATTTTATATTTTTAGGATTTTTATTTTACTTATTTTAATTATTTTATCCACAAATTAAGAAAAAAATACATTTAATTATTTAAAACACATTTTAAAATCTTGAGAAATTTATAAACACCTCCTTAAGTTATTTTTTTGTGGTTAGGGTGACATATAGAACAATTTGGGATATTTTTTATATTTTTGGTATTTTTTGGTTTTTTAATTATTTAAAATTAGAAAAATAGCTTAAAAGTAAAATTTTTATTTTAATCTCCATTTTTTTTCTTAGGTTCCTCTGGTTATAAGGAACACTCCAAACCAAATTCCATATTTTTTCTAAATTTTGTTTAATTTATTGTAATTATTTTAAGCCAAAATTAGTATTTACTTCAAAAACACATATTTACATGAAAAATAATTTTTATGGCTTCCAAAGTTTTATAGAGGCCTCATACGATGATTATCTACAACTAGAACCGTTTAGGTAATTATTTGAATAATTTTATATTTTTCCATTTTTTAATGATTTTTTTTAATTTTAAATAAGAAAAAAAAGTTTATTAATTTTATATTTCTTATGATCCTCTGACCATACTGAACCTACCGAACAAGATTTTGTATTTTTTTGACTTTCTTAAAGTTTTTGTCGCCAACAAGATCACTACTGAAGAAAATACCAAATTATGGTTGGAAGAGTTGGAAAGCTTGGAAGGAAAATGACTATCAGCACAATACAATTTGGAGCTGTATCAAGCCAGGATGATTCAAGCCCACGATAAACTGGTCTGCCCAAGAACTTTTAAAGTCTGTGACTGTGTTTTTGTTTTTAGAATACTATTCTTGCACACCGCAAGATAGGAGGTAAATTCAAACCGACTTAAGAAGGACCGTTCGTGGCCGAGAAAGTTTACTTTGTAGGCTCTTACCGATTTGTGGGTTGTCATGGAGAACAACCTAAGCTTCCTATTAATGGATGATACTTGAAGAAGTATTACACGACATGATGTTTTGAAGAAAAAGCTTTAGAAATAAAGTTTTGTTCCTAGAAATACCGGTGTAGTAATTGTATGAAACTTGGACTGAACCCAAAATTAATAAAAAATTCATAAAAAAAATATAATTTCCAAATAATAAAATTTGGGCGAATAATAAGAAAAAAATCAGTTTTCCCTTCCTTTTCATAAATAATAAATTTGAATTCTAAATATGGAAAATTTATCAATAAGTAAAATATTATTGTTCATGTTCTTCTGATTCAACACCCTAATTTCTTCCTTGTTCTCGCAGAAAGGTGTCAAATAGGAGGTTGAACCTTACCTTTAAAGATGGCGTGAGCCTTACACTAGACAAAGAGAAAATTAAAGGAGTTGTGATCAGTTTGACTTGAACTTTGTGCAGGTGAGGCTAGAATATGAAGGAGAGTCCTTGATTACTGTGGATCAAGAAGAGCTTTGTGATAGCAAGATAGTGGTGAAATTCAGGAACAATGGCAAGCAGTTTGCCACAAAAGAGATGAAATTTGAAAGAACTGATTAAGCAAGGTTAATTGGCAGCCAGAACGTTGAGAGAAAAAAAATGAAGTCCATGATGATGACTACATGTGGTGGGATCGTTAGCGCTGTGCCTACAAACATTCAAATTAGAAGAAGAACAACTCTCACCCCGACTTAAAGGAGAAATTATAATCTCAGAATCAACAAGAGGTTGAGCAAGTTGGCAAATGAGCAAAATAAAGAAGGGGTCATTACAGATGGTATAACCTCTTTGGTGAGGACGGATGTGACAGCTACCAAAACGTAAATTGTACCCAAGATGGGGAGCAGCCCACCGATGTTAAGTCGTACATACCACAGTATGTTACTAGAGCCTGAAATTTGCAAATTATTTCAGAACATGAATTGGAAAGAACTGAGAAGGTTTGGAAGAAGGATTTTGAGTATTTTTAGAAGATACAAGGCATATATGTCAATAGCATAGAAGGCTTGGAGTTACATATGAATGTGTTCTCCTAGTATGAGCAAGAGCAGATTGTGGAGTGTGTATTCCATCTCAGGGACTCGGATCATGCGGGTCATTTAAGGAGGAAGACATATTCAGAACCTCGAAAGTGGATATGGGGCAAAGGAAGAATCATAATATAATTTAGTTAATGCTACGATTTTGCTAAAGAAAGTGAAGGACACCCGCTAGGAATACTTTGTCACAATGAGGTCAATCCAATGTCGTGACTTATAAAGAGGATGATCAAGCAAATGGTGGTCTCGCAAGTGTTGCCCACTGATTGTGTGCCCAGTAGTTTCATCATCAACATATACAAAGAGGGCAACTGTATCCCACCTCACATTGATCACCACGACTTCGTGAGGCTCTTATGGAATGTGTCATTCATTAACTAGTGTAACAAAATGTTTGGGATGGACCTCCAGATAGTTGATCCAAGTGAATTCCGAGGGCCAGTAGAAATACCTTTACCGGTTGGTTTATTCCTGGTTGTTGAAGGGAAATGGTGCAGATGTGGCAAAGATCAGAGAACCTCAATCACCTTCAGAAGGACGAGCGAAGAGAAAAGGCCATTCAAGTATGTGCCAAATCCAAAACTAGATAGCCTGCAGCCTCTTGAACTGTAAGCTACTCAGAGATAATACACCTCTAATGCACACCTATACAAAATTCTATTTATGATGGTAGCTTATAAGGTGATGATATTATTTGTATAGTTTACTGGGAAGACATGGATGAAAAATGGTGGAAATTTTGAGAAATGACATGAAGATTTAGAATGATATCCACTTGATGTTACAATCTTTGAGTATGCTTTTTGAAAATTGCAGCAATAAGTCATTTTGGTGTATTCCTATATATATGGAGTCACATGAAGTATAACTTTCAACAATTAAATGGAAACGACCATGTCCCATTTACCCTCAATTTTTGTTCAATTGACTGTGAACTCCATTGAATTGGGCTTCACTAGATTTGAGAAATGTTAATCAAAGAACAATACAAATACAATAATAAATGAATAAAACAAAATGAATTCAAAAGGTAAAAGAAAAATGAAACAAAAAATAAGAAATGAAAAAAAAATGTGAAAAAAAAAACTCTAAAAACGTAAGAAAGAAAGAATCTCTTTGAATTTCCAAAACCTCACGGCTCATGCATGAGCTTTTCACCATCTTCATAAATTCACATCTTCCATGATTTATTTTCTCATGTGTTTCCGCATATTCTCATGGAATATTTGGAATCTTTCCCCCCTTACGTGTTTGAAAGCAAGTCTTCAAACATTCCTTCTAAAGTGAAATCAAATTATCGAGGTTGTATCTAAATTTTGATTCTCATCCTCTATGATCAGTACCTTCATTCTGATTCCCTTCTGCTACCTCTTAGGTTGGATGTGAGTCTGTGCTCTTTCCTTTCTAAATATAGTGAAATCAAAATCGTAAGGTTGGTACCGAACATTTGACTCTCATTCTGGGTTTGGTACCCAAATTCCAATTCCTGATCTTTTGGTTCAGTATCTAAATTATGATTCCCTAATCGTGAGATAGATGTGAGAACCCCTTAAATGGAGTAAGGCATTCAATTCTCATCTCTTCAAGATCAATATGAGACCCCATTAAATGGAGTAAGGCATCTGATTCTCATTAAAATTCAGAGATAGGTGTGTAGCCACCTTAAATGAAGTATGACATCCTATTCTCATTTCTTCGAGATCAATGTGTGGCCACCTTAAATGGAGTAAGGCATCCGATTCTCATTGAAATTTTGAGATAGGTGTGAGACAACATTAAATATAGTAATGCATCCTATTCTCATCTCCCTAAGGTCGGTATGAGACTCCCTTAAATGGAATAAGGCATCCAATTCTCAGCGAAATCTCTAGGTAGGTGTAAGACCCCCTTAAATGGTGTAAAGCATCCTATTCTCATCTCTTCGAGATTGGTCTGAGACCCCCTTAAATGGAGTAAGGCATCCATTTTTCATTGAAATTCCAAGGTAGATGTGATACCACCTTAAATGGAGTATGGTATTCTATTCTCGTCTCTTCGAGATCAGTGTGAGGCCACCTTAAATGGACTAAGGCATTTGATTCTCATCGAATTCATGAGATAGTGTGAGAACCCATTAAATGGAGTAAGGAATCCGATTCTCATCTATGCACTTCAAGATATGTATGAGACCCCCTTAAATGGATTAAAGCATCTTATTCTCATCTCGACACCCCTCATCAACTCTTGGGTTTGATGTGAGTCCCTGTGCTTTCCTTCCTAATGTGACTTGCACTTTCTCTACCACTTGGAATGGATGTGAGTCCCTATGCTTTCCTTCCAAATGTGGCATTCCCCACACTTTTTTTACCTCTTGGGTTAGATGTGAGTCCCTGTGCTTTCTTTCCTAATGTAGTACACTTCTCATCCATCAGTACTTTTGAGTTGGATGTGAGTCCTTGTACTTTCCATCTCGATCCAAACTCTTCACTTATCCTTAATTCCTAAAACTTTCTTGAAGTCAAGATCGAAACTAAAATTTCAATTAAACTCAAATAAAATATCAAACAAATAAATGAAACAAATTAAATCTTCACCACGACTCCTTAATAGTTGTCTCCATAAATTCATAAAATTGCCCTTTGTGAGGATTAAAGGACACGCACTCACTACACAAATTTAAAATCTTCTTTTGAATTTGATGATTTGAAGGTACACCTGCTAATCCCCAACGAGCGTTCCAGAATATTTAGTTGTCGATTGAAGGTTCACTTAATACTCCCAAGAGGAAACCTTCTTCACTCTTTCTCCATTTTGTTCTGAGTGTGTAATGTGATGGTTGGCTAGCACTAATAGTAAATATGCAGTTCAATCCTAATAAAAAGAAATTTAGTATAAATAATTTTATATTTTAAAATCTCTAAACTGCCAAACCCTTAATAATAACACAAGTATACATATCACTCAAGTAATAAAATACTCTAATGGAGTCCTAAGTATCGATCCCACGAGGAGTTGGAAATTCTAATGGTTGTAATGTCAAACACAATATTCAAACTATAAAGCTTAAGTAAGAAAAAAAAATCTAAAGTAAATTAAATGTGTGCTAAATGAAATGCAGTAAAAAGAGCTAAGTTAACTAAACTAATTGTTAAACTTCAAAAGTAAACTTATAAAGACTAAACAAAGTTTGAAACAAAGACTTCAAATTTAAAAAAGCATCCTTCCTCTCTAAATTGATTTTATGGAATATTAATAAATTAAAATCATTTCAAATACATATAAAATTGTTTTGTGCCAAATAAGAGCAATCCTTTTTTTTACCCTCTGAGAGTGCATAAAGAACATTGATTAATCTAGGGTTTGGTCCTTAAATTTGTGGTTAGGTTGAGAGGATACTAGCTATTACTCCAGAGCTCTCACTTCTCCCTTGCCTGAGGGATAACAATCTCGCTTTAGTTTCAAGCAACTAGACCAAATTGAGGATTTTAATTTGTCACCTTATAATCTTCAATTCTGCACCCATCAAAGTATGTTTCTCTATTTATTTGCACATAACCCCATGGATTACATTCTAACCCATGAAAATGAATGTGACTCTTACAGCCCTTTCGAATCATATGTTTCTCAACAAATTTTAACCTTTCAATTAGCCAGATCAAAAAGCAAATGAAGATCAAAGTTCGAATCATCACAATTTATTGACATTTAAAATCATAGAAAACCAAATCAATTCTTCACAAAATCAAATCTCAAAGTAGGGAGAAAGATAAAGAAGACTACTCAGAATTCATGAGAAGGATATGATAAAACACAGATTTCATATATAAAAAAAGTTTACAAAATAACGAAAGAGAAGAACACAACTTATGTCACACTACTTCCCAAGCAAATCCCTAGAACTTCCCTTTAAGAACTTTGTTTCTTTACAATCACAGTCAATTCTCTCTTAGAAGTGTAATGAAGAAGAAATCTTTCACCTTCCCTCTCCTCTTACAACCCTAGAAGAAAATCCTCCCTTCTCTCTCAGGCCAAAACCTTTCTCTCTATCTTATGCCCCCCCTCTATTCTTTAAACTTCTCTCTTTTTTAATTAGGGCCCAAAATGAATTCAAAATTCCCTCTAATTTTTCCCCCAAAAGTCACACCTTTTTGCACTAAGAGATGAGTCTCTTCATCCAAGAGACATATCTTTATTAAAGAGCCTTCCAAAGTGTGTAGATGCATTGAACCACTCCATGGGATGTTTGAAATGTTTGGAACCTTCAAAGACCGCTAAAAATATTCACAAACCGACTTACTTCATCTTAATTTTTCTCTGGCACTTCTAGCGCCAATCTGACTCCTATGACGCATACCTAATGAAGTCTACACTGTTCTCTGGATTATGGCACTTTTGGCACCTCCAGCGCAGCTTCTCTGTAAAATGGCACCTCTGGCACCATTTTCTAGTGTTTCTGGTGCTAGCTCTCAAGAAAATAGCGCCTCTGGTGCTAGGATCGCAAAAATCTCCTTTTTAGCTCCAAATTTCTTCCTTTTTGCTGCTTTTTACTCCAAATACCTAAAATTGATATACTTGAAATAAAAAAAACATGAAAATACCCTTCTTTAAAGTGAAATATCACCAAAATAAACATAAAATATATAGATAGAATAGTATGTTATTTTGGTGAATCAAAATCCCTCAAACTTAAATGTTATTTCTCCTCAAGTCACCCTTTTAATACATAAAAATATGACTTATGACAGAGATTAACTTATAAACTTCTATAATTTTTTTAATAAATATAATATTATAATGTTGGAAAAACTTTTAATAACTTAGCTTAAAGCAAAAAGTATAAGAACATTTATTAATCAAGTTTAAGAGTTCTGAACCTCCTTTCATTTCAAGAAGAATTGTAATTTGTCATATCAAAGATATTTAGAATATCCATATGAAAAAGAATTTCATGAAAACTTTATCAGCAAGGATGCTAATACTCAGATACAAGTTTAAATAATGTAATAAATACTTTTTCCTCAAGTTGATTCAAGTGAAGCTAATTTTTTATTTGGCATCTCCTCAAGCTTCTCCTCAAATATTTTTCTTTTCTTTTTCTATTTTTTTTTCTTTTTTTTTATTCTTTTCATTAGAATCATTTTCAATCCTTTATTTTCTTTTTTTTTTCATATGAGGATTAATATATCTAGATACCCTTTAATAATTTTTAACTTCACTATTCTCTTCTTAAAGTTAAAATTTCTTACCTTCCTTTACTTTATAAATTCATATTAGTTTTAAGGATTTCTCATAAAGTTTCATTCTTTTCTTCTTATATGAAACTCTAAGATTCTTAATACTTCAAAAATACAATTTCCTTTACTTTAAATAGAAAAACATAGTCTGATTCTTTTATACTAAATATCTTATCTCTAGAATTGACTTTCTTTATTAAAGATTTTTGCTTAAATTTACCATAATATTTAAGAACAAAAATATATTCATTTAAAGTTAAACTCTGATATCTAAGGTCATGTTAAATTAATTTTAAAAATATAGTTAATTGAGAACAAATAAAATTTAGTTTACTTCTTTTAAAGAAAATTTTCTTTCCCCCAAACTTAGATTTTTAAATAATAAGCAAAACATGTAGTATAAAAATTTGTAGGTGAAAGAAGACAGTAAATGCATAAAAATAAAACTAACCTATAGATGATTCTGAATATGAAACTTGGCTCTTGATATTTTGCAGGTGCTAACTTAAAAAGTACAAGCTTTAAAGCATTAAATGAGACATAATATATCAAAAGATTTGCTAAGAAAAGATAGATTAAAGATATAAATAGTAAACTAAGAAAAATAAAAATGATGAAAAATAAAAGTCTACATTTTACTATTACATACACCAGTTCAATAGATTCACAAATTAAACTCATAAATGTTCCACATTTATAATCAACAATAAAACAAAACAAAAAAAAACACGTAAAAACAAACAAAACTTAAATAAAATTTATCTCTTCATCATCCTACTCTTCCTCTTCTTCCTCTTCTTCTTCTTCTTCTTCTTCTTCTTCATCTTCATGCACATAGGGCATGAAGCTGGGGCATGTAGGAAACTCTACTGTATGATCACCCCTTAAGAGCCTAATCATTGCCTCTTTATATGCAATATCATGTTGGACTCTTTTCTTCCTATGTTCATCATTGTAGGCATTTCTGGCTTCTATACTACCTATTATATTTTGCATTGCTATAAGATCTGATTGTTGAATCTTTAACTGCTTCATAATAATTTCAAGTGAAACAGAACCAGAAGTAGATGGTCCTACAGCTGATGTGGAGGGTCTTTCATTACTTATACTCCTAGATTCAGCAAATTATTCAAATTTATGAGCATTGGGCTTTCTAATGGGTTTCAATGGTTGCAACATTTCTTAATTTCTACCAAATTCTACTTTTGATTGTTCACATAAAGTGCAAATCAGGGCAGGATATCCCAAACCAGTACTTGTCCCACTTCTAGCAATCCTCTAAGCATTATGCACAATAAGGCCTAATTTTTTTGTGCAAACTCCTGACGTAGCTCTACGTGGCGCGGAGGTTAATCCTGAGTTATTTCCAGGTTATTTCTGGGTTATTTTTAATAATCCTGAAATAACACAAAAATAACCCGCGATCTTTATTTTTGGGTTAATTCTGGGTTATTTTGGGATTATTTAAAATAACTTAGGAATAACCTCCACGGCACATAGAGCTATGTTAGGAGTCTGGACAGAAAATGCGCTCCATAATAAGAGCACCAATATCCACTTCTTTCATTTGTTGAATGCAGAAATTCAACACTGCTCTTTCCTTAGCCACTTCACTTAGGTGATTAGTTGGAAGCAACTTTGCAAAGAAGAAGTAATGTCATGCCTTAGATTCAACATTTAACAAGGAAGTGGAGAAATTGACTCTGTGAATATTTTTAATTTTCCATTCTCCTCTTCCATCAATCAGATAGGCAATTACTTCATCAAGTGATGAATCAATCATCACAAATGCAACATACTCATAATGTATTATTTTTCTCAGTCCATAAAATTCATTGATTCTTCTTTGGGTAAATTCAACTTTCTTACATCGAACATAAATGTGATCATCCGTTGTCACTCAAAGATTAGCATAGAATTCTCAAATCACCAGAACAATGGTTACTACAGTGAAGTAGCAGAAATTTTTCCCCTTCCGAGCAATAATTAGCCCTTCAATCTCTCCTCCCATATTTGAAAATGCTCGCTCCTTAATCAACTTTCTTGAGCCCATTTTAGTATTATAGTTATGTTGGGCCTTAAAATTAAGAAATCTCCTTGCATCGAAATCTCCCGTAGGCTTTCATCTCTTTACTCTTGGAGCCAAAAAAAATTCTATATAAATCCTAATAAAATCCAATTAAATTCAAAACATCAGAAATTAAACTACAAAAGTAAGATTATTTGGTGAGAAGCTTTTCACCATGGGTTCTCTTTAAAAACTCTCAAATCTTTGGTTTTTTAAAAATTTAGGGTAAATCCATGGTGAAAAGAAAAAATTTCTAGGTTAAAATGAAGCTCTTACCAAAAGAAGATGAAATCCAAGACTTTAGGCTTTGAAATCTCCTCAAATTCATCAAATAAAGCCATAGGTTGAGTTTCGACATTGGTTTAGTGGTAGGAGACTACCCAAGCAGTAAAAATGACATTTTACATGGGTATTTCATGGTTTTAAGTGATTTTTGGCATTTTCGGGAAACTGATGCCTCAAGCACCAATCCAGCGTTTCTGGCGCCACTTCTTTGTAAAATGGCGCCACAGGCGCAAACCCAAAAATTTTTAGATTTCAATTTTTTTCAAAAATCTGCTACGTACAACACCGCGTCAACCTCTAATTAACTTAATTAAACACTTATACTCATAATTAAACAATTTTTTTAACACATAATTTCACTAACAACACAAAACTCACATTTATATATATAATCCAAATGATTAAAAACTAACAATTTTTGAGCTAACAAACTTAATTCAACGTTGAAATCAAGCCGACATACTAACATTGAAGCCTAAATATCAAACATTTAACAAACAATACATATAAGATTCTGCAACAAAAGTAAATCAAGTACAAACACTTGAAAGCAAATATAACTATGAAATTTGTACTAAAACAAGTTCAGACAACATCTTCACTTCATTGTCTTGAATTTTTCCCACGAATTGGTAGTGCACGTACAAGTTGTAAAAAGGTCGATGAGGAAATTCGTCCGTTGAATCTTCTTCAACCCAAGCTTCTTAAACATGCACACCAAACCTTCTTCAATACGTCTAGTGTTTTTGAAGTGTTCCATCATCCTCCAATCCAGGTGGTCAAGCATTTCAGAAATATTTCTAATTGAATGCATAAGATTCTGTACATCTTTTTCCAACTTCTTAATTATTTTCAAAAGTGCATTTGAACTAAAGCATGGCTGAATAGGTGATGAATTTTGATATGCTTGATCCATCAATATATTCATATCGTTCTCCTCCCTAATTTCTTTGCAGTTGCAATAAACTTCTGGGTCTATAGGCTTCAAAGGCAGAAGCACTTTTTCCCAACTTTCATAAGACACTTGCAACT
>NW_018252331.1:129965-147859 GCF_001263595.1 Phalaenopsis equestris
TATGGTAGATGAATGTCCCAGTCTAGAAGTTGATCCATTGATGGTTAAACCCAAAATAGAATTTACTATTAAAGCACCAACATCAATAGGTCTTCCGATTTGAATAGAATTATTCAAAATCATACTTTCCTTCGTCACCTACTGATTTTCATAGTAGGAAGTATATTTGATGCAATAAAGAAATGCCACATCTTTGACGCAAGACTCAATAATCATGAAAAAAACTTACATGTCTGTTATCTCTGGTCTCCCAAATTGCATCTTCATCAGTAAGGTATCAATAAATTTAATCCATATTATCTCTCGTAGGGATAGAATTTGCACAGTGAAAAATAAGAGTGCTTTAAATCATAAACATGTCATTTATTCTTGAACGATTAAATTGTACCCACCTGCCTTGAACATAGACAACTCCTTGGAAAATTTCATTAAGATTAGCGTAAAACTCTTTTCACCACAGAAACTACTACAATGACAGTGGTATAGCAAAGTACTTCCCAGTATCTCTGTGCAATAATCTCCTCAACTCGAGTAGTTGGTGTGTTGAATCCTTGATTGACAAAGCCTTGCTCCTTTATTAGTCTCTTCTTCACAACAACTCAATCGTATAACTTCTGCACATCAAAACTGATGAACTTCCTCCTATTAAAAATTCCCATCGGTCGCCAAATTGGAAGTTATCGATTGTCGGAATGGATATCCTGATGCCCGGTTTAATTAATTGTATAATTTAATTTATATATAGAATTTAGAAAATTAATATTTTGAAAATACGAGACCGAATCGATTTCATATCTGTAATAGTTCAAATGATCGAGCATAACCGCAATCAATATATCTACCTCGAAGGACATCCCAAAGGATAGCTACACTACCCACTGATAAGGCTTGCTTAAATAAATTAAAGAATTTATGACATCCGTTTAAGTCTGCAAAAAACATTTTCTCTTTATGTTGACTAACAAGTTCCCCTCTTTAATACCAAAATTAAATAGGGTTTATATTAAGTTGGGTTCTCAAAAGTCTCCTATAAGGGCAAACCTTTATAGTTAATTACATCTTAAATAATCAATGTCACCTAAGAATACTCTCAATAAAAAATATGGGATATTATCTTCAGGAATTCAATGGGATGGGACTTTTCAAGAGATTGAACAAAGAGGTGTGAAAGGGGAATTGTTCATTTATTTTGGAATCCAAAAGAAGAAGAACTAGGGGATGTCATGGATACTGAGGAGAACCTTGATGAATTCCCAAGCTATCATATTATTCAGCTTTAATTTCAGAGGGAAGAATTATATATAATGTTTCATCCTTCCAATTTTTTTCTTAATTACAGTTTACATTTATGTTAGCCGGTCGTACAAATAGCCGGAAGATGTGAGGATTTAGGTTGTGACAAATGACAACCTCAAAATCCTAAGGCGAGTTAGGGCTTAAATTACATAGAATGACTATACAAATGACTAAAGAAAAAGTTGAGGATTTATGTCACAATAGGTGGACAACCTCGAAGTCCTATAGCTTGTTGTTTATATCTAAGGAAGATATGTTGTTGTAGATCCTCATGTTGTTGTAGAAGGCTGACCACGGAGTTAGTTCCAAGCTCCTTGGTGAAGTAGCAATCCTAAAGTTTAAGGTTTAAAGGCTTAAATGACAAGTTGAAAGTTCAATTAGGGGTGGGGGTGGTTAAAGTTGATTAGAGCGACACCGATTAGGATCCTATGGTTCCCTCATTCCAGTATCACTATTTTCTTTTAAATTTTCTTAGCTTAAATGAGTTCTGAAACTCATTTAAACTTGGAAGATCTCATTAGCAACCGTAGGTTACCTCCTCGGGGGGACTCGCGTAAATTCAAAAAAAACGTTTTAAGTTTAGTGACATTTCAAATAATTTATGGTTACCTTTGAAACAATTTATTTTAGGTTTTTGAAAAAGGTTGATTAATTTTTTAAAATGGGTTTTGATTTTTGCAAGTAAAGTATAGTGCACAACCAAGTAGTTATAATATTTTGCAGCAAAATTAAATTGTAGAAAATGAAATGACAGAAATTAAATAACACTATAAAAGTGTACCTGTCATCTTCTCCGCATTCAAGCTGAAAGAACATGTATATAATTTTGTAGGAAGTTAAATAAATTGCAAGAGTAGATGAAGATGTACCTAACAAACTCCAAACTATGACTTATTGAATCCTGAAAGATCTTTGTGAATGATTTTAGAATATAGCAAGTTCAATTTGTCTTTCAAAATATCCAAGAGATTTCAAAGTGTTCAGGGAATGGCCTTGAACCATTTTAAAGATCGTTTGAAACACTTCGAGTTCATTTTGAACTTATCGTATTGTTCAATTAAGCATCCAAGGCTACGTTAAAAAAGCTACTTCACTACTTGGTGAGTTTTGACATTTTAATTATCCCAAGGATTGGGTACTCAGTTAATCAGTTGATATTGCAATTAAGAGTTATGCAGGTGAATTCCCCTGAGGAAAGCTTAAGTCATTAAAGACTTTGCACCTACCACTAAAGTTGGACCCGTATTGGTTAGAGATGTTTATCATCAATCATGTTATTCTAAATCCCATCAAATAAGTTTAAAGATCAAGCCTAGATCACTACCAAGCCTTTAGTTAACAACCTCAAATGGGAAAATGTGCAATTATTAAAAGTTTAATTTAAGTGATAGGTATCCCTAATGAAATATCATATGATCATCAATTGTGGGCTTAAAATAAGTGAACTATCATCTCCCTAGCCTAAGCCCATCACCTCAGAATCATATGATTTTTTATTAACTTCTAAAACCTGATAATTTAAAAAATTATAATTTTATTCTTATTATGGAAAGGTGGCAAATTAGTTTCTACCTTTTATCCCATCATGTTTCAATCATCCAAGAATTTTCATTAAGATCAAAATTACCCATTTTCTCTTTGATTGATCTTAAATTTAGATTAAGAAAAATGAATCTAAAGTGACCATTTTGCCCTTGGGGCTCTCCACCTCATAACTCATTAAGCATAATTCAAATGACTTTGAAAATTTTAAAGTACCCTGCCCATGGGGCAATTAAAACATCAGGGGAGAGAATGTCAGTTTTTAAATTTAATTTAATTTAAATAATTATCTTAACTCAGAAAATAGGATTTTCAATAATAATTAATTTAGTCAATTAAATTAAACTTTTTGTTTATGAGAAACTTATTTAAGGTTCACCAAGGTTAGAGAAACACTTAGGCAAAATTCCAAGATTTTTGAAATTAGATTTTAATTATTATAATTATTTTAATGAAAAATAAGAAAAATACATTTTAGGCATTTAAAAATTTATTTTTAACTTAGAAAAATTGGGGAAAATATTTTAATGAGTCCCAAGTGATTAGAAAACTATTAGGCACATTTTGAATTATTTTTGTATTTTTGGAATTTTTAAAAATTTTTAATTCAAAATTTAGTTCAAAAATGATTTTTATTTTTCCTAAGTGCCTCTGATCACAAGAAACTCAGAAAAGCACTCTTCATAATTTTCCTAAGTGTATTTAATTTAATATTATTATTTTTTTATAAAATACAATTTTTCTCATAAAATCCACTTTAATATTCAAACTAAATCAAATAATTTTAAAACTTTTACAGAAAGTCAAAATATTTTATATGCACAATGTGGAACTAATTTTGTTAATTTTTTATTAATATTTAATTTAAATAAATTAATACAAATTATAAACACTTAATTAACAATAAAAATGCACAAAATTTATCTAACCATCATGATATTTTTTCTAAGCTTCTCTAACCATAGGAACCCTACTAAAATTTATCTAATAATTTTTCAAGCAATATTTAATTTATATAATTACATTAAGCTAAAATAGGCATCCAAACCTGAAAATTAGGGTCAGGCGCACATAGATGCTCGCTGACCTTGGAAAAATCGGAGAACATCTTCTCTATCATGAGGAACAAACCCTAAAAATTTCAAGCAATGATGAGCAATATTTAAATTTAAATGAATATCTAAATGAATTAAAATACCACAAAGGCTATTTAATTAATTTAAAATCAAAGAGTCAACAAATAATTTTTATTTTTCATTCACATTATTTTCTTCTGTTCACTGAGTAAGTAGATATTTTTATTTTATTTTTATAATTTTTGTATAAAAAGTTATGAATTTTCAAAGTTCTAGTATGTAATTAATTCAAGAAAATCCTACTTCTTATCCCACACGGCGCCACACAATCTTGGCTAGCTATGAAGTTTCCATGCGGCATCCTATGATTTGTCACGGTCATCTGAGTCAATGCTAACTCGGCCCGCTGTTCATGCACCAAGAGCTCGTCTGATGGAATCTCATCTGTCCGCCCGATACATGCGTGATCGGATGGCTCTCCGTCACCATCCTAAATGGTCATAACCCTTGTGTTGCACAACTTCTAGACCAAAGATCTCTCTTGATACTCAACTAAATAACATGGGGTTTATTCCTACACCTTCATCTACTCAAGGAGAACACATCTATATGGTTACAATGCTATGAAATTAAACTTCTCTTCACAATTGGTAAAACCGAGCTCAAAATTAGGGTTAATGGTTTATACCTTTGTCTGAGAGGGGAGGCCTCAATCAGATGCTTGTGGAAGCTTGAGTGAAGTCCCTTGAACCTCCTGGATGTGTTGGTTTTCTCTGGTGTAAGCTCCAAGTATAAGTTCAATGAAATGGGGGTGTGGCTTTGGTCAAAAGCTAGGTTAGGGTGCTCAACAGAGGGGGATTTTGATGGGAAACTTCCTCTTTTGGTCTAAGGAAGCTTTTGGAAGGTTTATTTGGAAGGTTGGTGGAGTTTTGTAAAATGTCAAAAAATGCCCTGGATTTTGAACTCAAAATTGAGCTCTCATAGAGGAATCCAGAGGAGGAAAATGATGGGCTTGAGCTTAAGAGTTCTTGGAGATTGACTGGAAGCAATTGGGCAGAGTTTCCCTAAGAAAATTGGTAAACTATTTTTTAGTCAAATAAGGGGTATTTTGGTAATTTTTAAAATTTTAAGGTGTTTTGGGTACTTTCAATGGTCTCAAATGGTTTGAGATGATTTTTGAACAAAGTTGGGTGTCTTGGGAAATTTTAGGAATTTTTGGGTTTCAAGGGTAATTTCGTAATTTAGATTTAGGGGTAAAAGGCTAAGTTGGGTATTTTAGTAAAATTGGGGTATCAATCACCCTACTTGAGCCATGGACCAATAGAATCATCTAACTTTGGTCCTCCATGTACTGGTCCTAGCTAAACCATAGCCTAAAGCGAATGGGTCTAGGGGACCATCTACATGAGTCTCCCAAAATGTTAAGGGATCAAAGTTAAACAGGTTTGGGTTTAGGGTAGTGAGTGAAAGTGTAATGTGCATGTGTGTGTGTGAGACTAACCAAGAACACACCACCAGAGGGCTAACCCTAAGGCGAAGCAGTCCTATGGGAAGTCCCCTTGAGCTCCCCCATATTGACCTACCTACTAAGTGCTAGAGGTTAGTACCAATATGTGGAACTGCAAGTTGGCAAGTTGAGCAAAGAAGACTTCTAATGAGTTCGTTTAGAACTTCTAATGAGTTCGGGTTACTTTCATAGTCCCCTAGGAATAGTCAACCGGAAATTCCTATGGCTAGACCCTAGACTACTAAGGAGGAAAGACTAGACCTCAACCAAAAATGAGGTAAAAAAATGGACCCCCAATAGGTGTGTTCCATTTCTAGTGATTTCTTTAGAGTGGGAAGCCGTATGATTTGAAAATGGTGGCTATCCCTTTATTTTACGCTCTTTAATATCTTTAGGATTCGGTTTTAGGGTGTTAATAAGAAGAAATCCCACAAAAACTGTCAAAAATTGCTTTTTGAATCGTCTTAAGTTGTTTCTGTTGCCACGGCGCTTCTGACGCCAACTCTCTGAAAAATGACATTTCATGCGCCAATCTGTCGCCTTTGGCGCCAGTTCAGATTTTTGCACCATTTCATTTTAAATCCAAATGACTCTCAAATTTTCCATATAAATCAATAAATAAAGATGTTTTAGTGTATTTTATTAATACATAAATCTCTCAAATACATGAAATCATAAAGAAAGCATATATATATATATATATATAATACTACTTAAGAAAATTGATAAAATCATAAACAAACATAAATATGGGCTGTCTCCCACAAAGCGCTTGGTTTAATATCGTCAGCCCGACATTCCCAGTCATTACTTAGAGTGACCCAACATTACAATCTCTTTAAAAATTGGTCTTTGACAATTAAAATATGGTTTCATTCTGTGACCAATCACTTTAAATACTTTTACAGTCTTGGGATCTTCATTATTAACAACTGCATAGTGATCGACTTTTACATTTGTGAATGGCCCTGTCCACCAAGACTTCAGTTTCCAGGAAATAACTTTAATCTTGTATTGTATAATAAAACTTCTTGTCTAGGCTTAAATTCTTTTTTTAATCATTTCATTCTTTCATTTTCTCTTTATATATCATAACATTATCATAAGATTCATTACTAATTTCTTCAAGCTCATTCAGTTGCAACAATATTTTCTTAACAAAATCTTTTAAATTAAAATTAAACTCCTTAATGGCCCAATAAGCTTTATGATCCAATTCCATTGGTAAGTTACAAGTCCTCCCAAAAATTAATCTGCCTGGGGACATTCCTATAGGTGTCTTATAAGTTGTCCTATAAGCCCATAATACAGTATCTAATTTAGCAGACCAATTCAATATAGACAAATCTATTTTAATAGGATTTACAGTTTTTTCTAAAATTCTCTTAATTTCACAATTAGATACTTTTGGAAAACCACTAGTATAGGAGAAAACCACTAGTTTTGGGATGATAACTAGTTACAATCCTATGTATAATATTTTATTTTTCCACCAATGTTTGAATTCATTTGTTCCAAAATTGAGATCCTCTATCAGTAATGATTATTCTCAGCATTCTATATATTGCAAAAATATTTTTGATTAAAAATTTTGAAACACTCTGAGCATCAGAGGCATTTCCTTTTTTTTGAAATATTGCCTACTCGCTGACACCGATCACATCTTTTCATATATATATTAACATCTCTATAACATCTCTAAATAGAGTAGGCCAATAAAATCCAGATTGCAAAAGTTTGTGAGATGTTTTATCAATCCCAAAATGACCTCCAAATTTAGAATCAAGACATTTTTTATAATTTCTTCAATTTCTTCATAAGGCACACATCAATTCATGACTAAATCTTTGCATTATTTCTACAAATATGGGTCATCCAAAAAGTAAAATTTTGCATCGTGAATAAACTTATTCTCTTATTATTTTGTCAACCCATATGGTAAAATACCACTAATAATGTAGTTTATAATATTAGCATACCACAGTATTTTCCATCCCTTAAAAGCATAAAGTTGTTCATCATAAAAAGTTTCATTAATTTCTTTTTCAAGATCAAATGTTTCTTCCTATTCCAATCTAGATAAATGACCAAAAATTTGATTATCCTTTCCTTTCCTATCGACTACCACAAAATTAGAATCTTGCATCAGAAGTACCCATCTATTTAATCTTGGTTTCGCATCCTTATTTTACATCAAATATAGTCGAGTGGTTTGTATGCACAACACATTTAGCTCCAATTATACATGACCTAAACTTATCAAAAGCATAAACAAGGGCTAATAACTCTCTTTTAGTAGTTGTATAATTAATTTGAGCATCATTGAGAGTTTTACTAATGTAGTATATTACTTTAAAAATTTTGTCATATCTCTGACCTAAAATAGCCCCAATTGCATAATCACTAGCATGTATATTAATTTGAATGATTTCTCCCAATCAGGTGAAGCAATTATAGGAGCAGTGATCAATTTTTTCTGCAATGTTTCAAAGGCATTAAGGAACTCATGATTGAAATCAAATTTTGTATCTTTTTCCAAAAGTGGCATAAAGGCTTTGTAATTTTTCAAAAATCTTTAAATATCGCCTATAAAAACTAGTATGTCCTAAATAACTCCTCTTACAGTAGTAGTTAAAGGTAGGTTAGATATTACTTGATTTTTTGTCGGATCTACTTTTATGTCATTTTCTAAAATTTTATGCACAAGCACAATTCTTTTTGCTACCATGAATTGACATTTTTGCCAGTTTAATACTAGATTCATCTGTTCACATCATTTTAGAATTTTATCTAAATGATTTAGACATATTTCAAATGAAGATCCAAATAAAGAAAAAATCATCTATAAAGACTTCTATCCCATTTTCAATTAAATCTCTGAAAATTGATATGATACATCTTTGAAATGTCGCAGGCACGTTACATAAACTAAAGGGCATTCGTCAAAAGGAAAAAGTACCATAAGGACTAGTAAATGTTGTCTTCTCTTGATCCTCTGAAGCAATTGGTATTTGATGATAGATGGTATATCCATCAAAAAAAGCAAAAATATATGTGCCCAGCTAGCTTATCCAACATCTAGTACAAAAAAGGTAAAGTAAAGTGATCTTTCTTGGTGACTGAATTTGATTTTCTATAATCTATGCAGATTTTCCATCCAGTGCTTGTGTTGTTAGTATTAATTCATTAATCTCATTTATCACTATAGTCACACCTCTTTTCTTTGAAATACAGTAAATTGGACTCAACCAAGCATTCTCTAAAATAGGATATATTATTCCCACTTCTAACAATTTTAAAATCTCTTTCTTAATAACTTCTTTCATCATCAGGTTTAATCTAAGGATCAACTTTTGGTTCATGTAAGGATCAACTTTTGGTTCATGATGATTTTCCAATAAAAATTTGTGAAAATAAATTGAAGGACTGATTTCATTAATATCAGCTAATGTCGATCTAAAGGCTTTCTTATATATTTTTAACAACTTTGGTTCTTGTGCTTCAGTTAACTCTGAGGATATGATAACATGTAATGTACATAAATCTCCTAAAAAGACATATCTTAAATGTGTAGGAAGTGTTTTCATTTCTAGTTCATGAGGTTTCTCAATTAATGAAATCAAATTTTTGTTATTATATGTAGGATCTAACTATTCAAATTGTTCCTGAACATAATCCAATTCTTCATTACTCACTTCCATTGATTCATCTTGAATTAAATCATCATCCTCATACTCCAAACATTCTTCTTTAGTTTTCTTTTTAAATGTATTCATGAAATATTCATTGATTAAATAGTCGTTAATTTCCATTATAAAGCATTCATCCTCTCTTCTTTTTTTTGGATATCTCATTGACTTTGCAATATTAAATGTGACCTCTTGATCAATAACTCTCATCATTAATTGTCCTTTCTGCACATCTATCAAAGCTCTTCTAGTGGTAAAAAATAGTCTTCCTAAAATAATAGGAATTTCTTTACCTTCCTTTATATCTAACACATTGAAATCCACAGGAAAGATAAATTTATCAACCTTTACCAAAACATCTTCTATAACTCCTTTAGGATAGGTAATCAAATGATCAACTAACTAAAGAGTTACATTAGTAGGTGAAATTTCTCCTAAACCCAACCTTTTGAAAATCAATAGAGGCATAAGATTAATACTGGCTCCCAAATCACATAAAGCATTTCCAAAAAATCTTTCACCAATAGCACAATGAATAGTAAAACTACTAGGATCTTTAAGTTTTTCTAGAAGCTTTTTTTGAATTATAGCGCTACACTTTTCACTAAGTGAAACAGTCTCATTATTTGTAAACTTCATTTGTTTATTTACTATATTCTTCATAAACTTCATATAGCTTGGCATTTGTTCCAAGGCTTCAACAAATGGAATGTTTATTATCAATTTCCTCAATATTTCTAAAAAATTTGTAAATTGGTTATCTTTTTTTTTGCTTCAATCTTTGAGGAAATGGAGGTGGTGGTCTCTCTACAATAATTTTAATTGGTTTGATAGGATATTCTGAATCAAAATGAAAATCTTCATTAGATTTTTCATTTTTCACCCCTTCTTTTTCAACTTCAACTTCTTTTTGAACTTCATTTCCAATTCTTTTTCACTTTTCAGTTGAATAGACTTAATTTGCTCTTTGTTCTATTCTTTAAGATTAACTTCAACATTACTAGGCAATGTTCTACTAAGTGCAGTAGTAAGACATCTCAATTGATTTTCCATGTTTTTAATTGCAGCTCATTGACTTTGTAATTGAGTTCCCATTTGCAATATAAATTCTTTCATTGACAATTTCTTCACCTTACTCTGCAAATTGCTATTGAAACCTAGAGGGTAATAAGTTTTAGTTTGAGTTCTGTTGATAGTTGGAGTTTCCTAATGGGTTTGCAGCAATATTTCCCCGTTACAGATTTACATCATTAGAGTAATTATTACTCCAACTGAAATTCACGTGATTTTTCCAACCAAAATTATAATAATTGAAAGTGTTTAATGGTATTTAAAGTCTCATACAAAGATTTAGATTATATCATTTATTCGAGAGAATTTTCCTCAAGCACAGAAGGTGGTTGAGAATAATTCATTCCAAATTTGTTCTATCTTCTTTGATATTACAACAATTTGAGTAGCAACATAGATATTTCATTAGAATCATAAATACTAGCTACTCTTTTTGGGTTTAATCTTTCAAAGGGCCATTGAAAAATATTAGTAGTCATCTCTTCAATTAAAGAATATATTTCATCAAATAGTTTTGACATTAATGATCCACCAACAGCAGCATCAATTATTGATCTAAGAGATCCAACCAATCCATTATAAAAATTTTGAATTATTAACCAATATGGCAATGCATGGTGTGGACACTTCCTAAGGATATCTTTAAATCTTTCCCAAGCTTCATAAATTGATTCCACTTCAAACAGACAAAAAGATGTAACATCATTTCTAAGCTTAGCAATTTTCGATGTTGGGAAATATTTAGATAAAAAAAAATTTCATAAGTCTCCCCTTGTTCTGATAGATCCAGGTGCTAATGAGTTTAACCACATCTTAGCTTTATCCTATGCTGAAAAAGAAAAAAAGTATAAGTCTGGCGGCATCATTCGACAATCCATCATATTTAAATGTAGCACACAATTCTAGAAAACTAAAAAGGTGTAAGTTAGGACCTTCAGCCGAGGTTCCCCCAAATTGATTATTTTGTACCATTTAAATGATAACAAATTTAAGCTCGAATGAATTGGCACCTACAACAGAATTTTTTATACTCAAATGAATTTCATATGTCGTAGGATTAGCATAATCTCTTAAAGGTGTGTGATGATGTTCATTTTATTTCCATAATTATTAAAGTTGGAAGCCATTTTGTTCAAATTATCTATCTCTTTTAGTTGTTTTCAAAATTTTCTAATTATTCAAACTATAAAACCTAAGTAAGAAAAATAAATTTAAAGTAAATTTAATGTGTGTTGAATGAAATGCAGTAAAAAGAATAAAATTAACGAAACTAAGTACTAAAATTCAAAAATATACTTATAAAGACTAAACAAAGTTTTGAAACGAAGAACTAAAATTTAAGAAATCATCTTTCCTCTTTACAATGATTTTATGGAATGTGAAGAAATTAAAAATCATTTGAAATACATATAAAATTGTATTGTGCCAAATAGGAGCAATCATATTCTTTACCCTCTAAGAGTGTATAAAGAACATTGACTAATCCAGAGTTTGGTCCCTAAATTTGTGGTTAGGTTGAGAGGATACTGGCTATCACTCCAGAGCTCTCACTTCTCCCTTGCCTGAGGGCTAATAATCTTGCTCTAGTTTCAAAGCAACTGGACCAAATCACTTTAAAGTCTCCAATTCTGTGCCCATCAAAGTATATTTCTCTATTTATTTTCACACAACCCCATGGATTACATTCTCACCCATGAATTACATTCTCACCCATGAACTCACCCATGAAATTGAATGTGACTCTTACCTTGTTGTAGAAAGCATAGCCCTTTCAGATCGTATGTTTCTCAAAAAAATTTAACCTTTCAATTGGTCAGATCGAAAAGTAATGAAGATTATAGTTTGAATCATCAAAATTTATTGACATTTAAAACCTTATAGAACAAAACTAATTCTTCACAAAACCATATCTCACTATAAGGATCAAGATAAAGAAGACTACTCAGAATTCATGAGAAGGATACAATAAAGCATGGATTTCATATGTAAAAATAAGTTTACATAACAAGGAAAGAAAAGAACACAACCTATCTCACACTCCTTCCCAAGAAAATCCCTAAAAGTTCTCTTTTAGCACTTTCTCTCTTTACAATCACACTCAATTCTCTCTTAGAAGTGTCATGAAGAAGAATTCTGTCACTTTCCCTCTCCCTCACAACCCTATAAAAAATCCCCCTTCTCTCTCACGCGTAAGCCTTTCTCCCTATCTCACGCCCCCCTCTCTTCTGTTGACTTCTCTCCTTTTTAATTAGGGTCCAAAAGGAATTAAAAATTCACTCCAAGTTTTCTCCCAAAAGTCACACCTTTTTGCACAAAGAGATAGTCCGTTCATCCAAGAGACATATCTCTTCATTAAAGAGTCTTCCAAAGTGCCTAGATGCATTGAACCACTTGATGGGACATTTGAAATGATTGGAGCCTTCAAAAATCGCTCAAAAATAGTCATGAAGTGACTTAATCTATCCTAATTCATCTCTGGCGCTTCTAGCGCCTCTCGCGCCAGCCTAATAAAGTCTGTGCTATACTCTAGATTCTGGCGCTTTTGACGCCTCTAGCGCCACTCAATGAGGTCTACATTGTTCTTTGAATTCTGGCGCCTCTAGTTCCGCTTCTCTGTAAAATGATACCTCTGACTACAGTTCCTGGCGCTTTTGGCGCCAGCTCTCTGGAAAATGGTGCCTCTGGCACCAGAATCACAAAAATCTCCATTTTGGCTCTATTTTTTTTTTATTTTTGCTATTTTTACTTTGAATGCCTAAAATTGATATACCTGCGATAAAAATATGAAAATACCCTTCTTTAAGATGCAAAATCAACAAAATAAACATAAAATGTATACATAAAATATTACATTATTTTGGTTTATCAGTTTTTTTTGTTTTGGAACATCTGTGTTGGTTTTGTTGATATCTTCGGTCAAAGCCAATACGTGCGGTGTGCTTAGTTAGCACACCACACTTATTGGGGTCCATTTGTTGACCTCAATTTTGGTGAGGTCTTTCTTTCCTCTTTTACTTATGATCTAGACATAGGAGTTTCCTTTTGACTATCTAAGAAGACCACAGATGGGAACCCATCTACATAGAAATTCAAACCACTTCCTTACTCTTTTTAGAATCCTACACGGATAGTCATGAACCTCCAACACTTGGAAGGTTGAGACCAATATGTGAGGATTCAAGGATGAGTCCCCATAGGACTGTTGAGCTTAGAGCAATACTAGGTGGCTGGGGTTTGGTCTCTCACACACTCAAGAACATCACAGTTACCCACTTGTCCTAAAACCCCAAAATTAGACCCATTGAACCTATTTCCCGTTGTTCTTTTTGAAACTCATGTGGATGGTCTACAAGTTCTTAACCCTTTGGCTAGAGTAGCTAGGACCAACACATGGAGGATCCAAAATGGACTTCCCCTTGGTTTCATGGTTCAAATAAGGTGATCATCATGATTGACATAATTTTGGCCTTTTATCTCCAAACTTCTCCAAAATTACCAAAATGCCCCTAAAACCCTAAATTTCCAAAAGTGGCCCAAATCCTTAATGTTCTCTAAAAATCATAACAAACCACTTCAAACCATCAAAATTGACCAAAACACCACAAATTCTATAAAATTCCCAAAATACCCATAAATTTATCAAAATTACCAAAATACCCCTCATGTCCAAAAAATTTCCAAAACCTCCCAAATCATTCTAAACCTCTCCTAAACCAATCCCAACCTCCCAATTGGCCCAATTTGATCAAACTGACCAATTTTGACCAAAATCCCAATTTTGCCCCTAAAGGCCCAATTTCTCCAAATTCATCCCAATTTCCACTAAATTCACTCCAATCTTACCCAATTTGAAACCCAAATTGTACATCAACTTACGCAATCCCAATCTACAACAATTTGGATCCCAAGTGAACCAACCTCCAAACCCTAATTTCAGTTTTGAACCCAAATCCCCAATTTAACCATACCCCTAATTTTCATTAAATTGAACCCCACAACCAATCCAATTTCCCCAATTTTGAATCCTAAACTCTTCATAACTCTCCTTTAAACTAATTTGAACCCTTAAATAGTCTCGAACCAAACTTAAACCTAGCCTAAATCCAGCCCAAAAAAACCCCCAATTTCGCTCTAAAATCCAAATTTCCCCAAATTGAACTTCATGGCACCCCAATTTCAACCCAATTGACGTCCAAACTACTCATAACAATCTTCTAAACAAAATTTTCCATCCAATTAACCTAAATCCAAACTCTAGCCAAGCCCAAACCCAATTCCAAGTCCAAACCATAATTTTGAACCTAAACCCCAAATTCACCTCAAGCCACTTGGTCTAGCGCAACCTACGCCACTACAACCATCTTGTGGACTCTAACACTCGGCCTAGATCCACCTAGCCCACTCTAATTAAGCCATGGAATAAGGGTCTCTTGATTTGGGGGATTTCTTCCCAAAAGTGCCTAAACCAAAGAGATGCTTGCCACCAGCCTTCCAAATTCTTCAATCCATCAAAATTAAACTTCCCTAAGCTCCTTGAACCAGCTAGCCACCAGCCAAGCTTTGGCCACCTAACCTAATCGCCAGAATACTCTAAAATGATAAATCTCCTCCATGGTTTGAACTCAATTGCACCCATCAAATGTCAGACTCCCTCATTTGTCACTTCCGCCGCTCAACACTCAAACTCAGCTCCTTGGCACCAGTCAATCAGTGCCTGAGGCCTCCTCTTTGGCGGCAGATATAAGAACTCCCCTCCACAGCCATACATGAAGCATCTATATCCTTGGGGAAACTCTGTCAAATTCTTACCAGAGCTTCTCTCAACCCTCCTAAGTTCAACCTCATTGTCCTCAACCATCCATAGCCATTTCACTACTAGAATTTTGAGCTCAAAATTTAGAATATTTTCTGTCACTCCACCATGCTCTCTCAAACTTCAAATTAACTCACTCTTGAGCTTCACCAGAGCAAGAGAGGAAGTTACACATCAAAGCCCCATCATTTTGAGCACTCTAACCCACTCATAGACCAAACCTGAATCACCCCTGATTCAACTCTTGCCTAGGCTCGACCTCAG
This sequence comes from Phalaenopsis equestris, assembly GCF_001263595.1. Classification (NCBI taxonomy): domain Eukaryota; kingdom Viridiplantae; phylum Streptophyta; class Magnoliopsida; order Asparagales; family Orchidaceae; genus Phalaenopsis; species Phalaenopsis equestris. The sequence continues at coordinate 145,224 of NW_018252331.1, forward strand.
CTCAAATTGTTTCTTGAAGAAGCTTTGTTAGGTCATAATTAACCTTTGTAACCATCCTAATCGAGGCCTCACCTCTTGGGCAAAAGTATAACTCACTAACTCTAAATCATGCTCATTTTCATCAATTGTAAAGTGAACTTGTTTATCATTTGCTTTTAACGGTATGGGTGTGCTCATCTTGATTAGATGAAGCTATATGGTCAAACCCCATGTGATTTGGTTAAGAATTAAAAAAAATTTTTGGTTTAGAAAACATGTGATTCTCGGGTTAGTTTAGTTGGAGATGATGACCAGTAGCTATTTGATCATGGATGTATTGAATGGATGCTTTGGATTGTGTCGGACGGAGCTACGATCTAAGAACCACAAGCCGCGTGGCAGCTGACGCATAAGGCTGCGTCGAATGGAAGCACACCGAGTGGAAAGCTCGGAGCGTATGAGGATGATGATTTAGTCTCGTAGATAAGTAGGAAATTAGTTATTTAAATGATTTAAATAATTTAAAAACTTCCAAAATTCATAAATTGGTGTAAAATATCATAAAAATAAAATAAAAATACCCCTTTGCACAGTGAACAGAAGAAAATTATGTGGACTAAAAATTAAAATTATTTAACTTAAATTTTTTTCTTACATTAATCAAATACTCTAAACTTTCTTTTAACCATAAATAATTAAATATTAATAATCATAATATGATATTTTGAGGGGTTGTTCTCTCTATGATTAGGAGTGTTCTTTGATTTTTCTAAAGTCAGAAAACACCCTAACATACTAAACCCTAATTTCCAAAGTTAAGTCCTCCCTTTTGGTTAAAATAATTATATAAATTCAAATTAAAATAAACAAATTATGAGGCTTATTTTTTTAGGTTCACTGTGGTTAGAGGATCGTGAGAAAAATAAAATCTAAGTTTAAATATCCTTAAAATGCAATTTCCTAAATTAAGCCATTATACCCATTTAAAAAAAAACAAATAAAATTGATGTTAAAATTTAAAGTCCATTTTTGGGCTATTTTCTCCATTTAAAAATAATTAAAAATTTATAAAAATCACAACAAAAAAAAACAAAACTACACCAAAATCTCACAAATTGTTCCTTAACCACTTAAGACCACTTAAGATAATTTTTGCTAATTTTCTTAATGAAGATATGAATTTTTTTAATGCCTAAAATGTATTTTTCCTAATTTCTCAACAAAATAATTTTAAAAAAATAAAATAAAAATAAAAAAATTATGAGATAAATTTTTTTGAGCTCCTTAGAGTTTGAGGAATCAATGAAAAATAGAAAAGTGATTTTCTAAACTAAAATGCATAGCCTATTTTATTAAACACAGAAATAAAAAAAAAATTATAAAAATTAAAATATAATTAACAAATTCATCAAATTTTGTCTACGTGCTCCTCTTACCTAGGTGACCCTCCAATAATTTTTCTAAGAATAGAAACTTTACTTTGATTAACTAAATGAATTAACTTTGGAAATTCCCATTTTTAGATTAAAATAATTATAAAAAATAAAATAAGTATTAAGAAAATATGTTTCTTCTTTGGTCCCTTAACTAACCCTTGAGAGATAGGTCAGCAAATTTTCAAGCCCATGTGAATTAATTTAAAAAATTTATGAAGATAGGAGCCTTAGGTGCAAAATCGTAATTTTTGCCTTTCAACCCCTAATTAAAATTTTGAGTGGTTTAAAAGTTTAAAGGGTAATATTTTGATCCTAAGCAAAATTCTAAGATGATTGAAAGTAGTCCAATTCAGAAAAAAATATTTAGTAAATGAGACCAACTTAAAGTTTAGAAATTTTTAATGTTAAGAAAGATGAAAATATGAGTTCATATCTAATTCAGAAATATTGTAGAATCTCCAAGTTTAGAATTTAGCCCTTTTATTTTCTCCACTTAAACATTTAATTAAGAATATCTTTACTTATTATATTATATTTTTAAGCTTAAGATTCTCTCAAGTCTCAAGTCTTTTTGATTAGGCACTAATCCTCAAGCTTCTCCTCCCTTATACTTTTTTTATTTTTCTTTTTCTCTTCTTTTTTTTCTTTTTGTCTTTTTTTTTTCTTTTCTTTTTATGCAAGGATTATTATATCTGGATAAGCCTTTAATGGATTTGAATTCTACTTCTTCTTTCCGAAACCAAAGTCGTGATATAAATCTTTTACTTATACATATAATAATAGTTTTGAAAATTATTTTATAAAAAGAAATTTATGTATTTAAAATAAAAGTTTCCTACACTAAAAACTTTTAACTTAAGGTTTTTCTTCATTACGAAAAAATTTCAACTAAATTTTTTTACTCATTTCTAAAATCAAATTTTACTTCTTTAATATAACTTCATATACATGATCATTTTTCTTTTCAAATCAAATTCACTTGTAGCACAATTGAGAACAAATAAAATTCAAGTTTTTAAAATATTTTTCATCCCCCACAAACTTAATTTCTTAACAGATTAAAAAGTTTAGCAGCAGATATATATATGCAGGAATGAAAATTGAAAGAACATGCTTATAGGAATTTTTATATCCTAAGTATACAAGTATAAAAATAAAAATTGGATTAAAATTACATTAATTTTAAATCATTTTCATTTCAATTTAACATGTAGAGATTCA
>NW_018252332.1:0-3477 GCF_001263595.1 Phalaenopsis equestris
ATCAAGGCTTTTAACAAGTTGAGCTTAAGATAATCCCACCAAGAGCCTGAACTGCTCCGTCATCGATAAAAGATTTTTTTTTTCCCGGGGAAGATCTGGGTGGACCTATAAAGAAGATAGAAGCCATTTCAATGACCCTAATTCTTCAATTAGTTTAGAAGACTTTTGTTTTAAATTAAAGAGATAAGTTAGCGTTGGAGACCTACGATCCCGCCTCAACCTGTCCCGCACACGGGTCCTTCGAGAGTTTCCCGAATCGGCACAATCGTTCCCACTCCAGCTCTCCCGATCGTGAAAGGTCGCGACCGCGACCTGCGGTTTCGCGATAACCACTGCTCCCATCTCCAGGATAGCTAAACGTCGCCAACCTCTCTTCCTGTTCGTGATAAAAGCTTTGGACGGCTCTCTTTCAGATAGAGAGAAGTCTTGGTGTTCTTCTTCGATTTTCCTCAGGATAGAGGAAGGTTTCCGTAGGCAGAGAAAGAGAAGTGCAGGAGAAGAAGTTCCTTGCAGCAGAAGAAAGAAAAAGGAAAAAGAAGAAGATTGTTTCCCCTAGGCTTCTTCTTGGTGGTTTGTGGCAAAAGAGAAATTGGGTTTATTTCTCTTGTAAGTTTGTCTTCTTCGGTATATCTCGGTGTAGGGTTTTCTTCGGTGTATCTCAGTATAGAGAGAGAAGAAGAGAGAGAGCAACGAGAAGTGAGAGATTCCTTTTGTAAGTCAAGGTGATCGATTGGTGTAAATTCCTTAAGTAGTAAAATCCTCTGCAACTCCGTGGACGTAGGCAATTTGCCGAACCACGTAAATCTGTGTTCCGCTGTGTTGTTCTTTTTTGGTGTGATTTTTCTCGTTCTATTTTTCACTTCGTCGATCGTTCTCCTGTTTGATTTATATAAATACCACATCAACTGGTTGGTATATCTCATAACAAAAATAACAACTGGTATCAGAGCGTGGTTTCGGATCTGAGGAAGAATGATGGCTGCAGCTGAAGTGAAGGTTTCAGGGATCGAGAAATTTGATGGCACAGATTTTGGTTATTGGAGGATGCAAATAGAGGACTATCTCTATGGGAAGAAACTTCATCTTTTGTTATTGGGGAAAAATCCTGAAAGGATGGTTGAGGCCGAATGAAATTTATTGGATCGACAAGTTTTAGGGGTTATTTGATTGACCATATCGAGATTCGTTGCACACAACGTCGTCAAGGAGAGGAATATTGCGGATCTCAAGATAGACTTATCAGGTATGTATGAAAAGTCATCGGCGAATAATAAGGTGCGCTTGATGAAGAAGTTATTCAATTTGAAAATGGCGGAAGGTGTTTCTGTTACTCAACACCTGAATGATTTCAATAATATCACAAATCAATTGTCGTCTATTGAAATTGATTTCTGTGAAAATTGATTTTGATGATAAGATATGTGCACTGATCTTATTAGCTTCATTATCAGATAGTTGGGAAGCCGTGAGGATAGAAGTTAGCAGTTCTACAGGTAAATCTAAACTGAAATATAATGATATTTGTGATTTGATTTTGGCTGAGGAATTTCGCAGGAAAGATTCTGGCGAGATCTCAGGTTCAAGTTAGACACTGAATGTTGATTTCAGAGGGAGATGACATGACAGGAACTCAAGTATAGGGAGATCAAAATCAAAATTTAGTAAGCAGACAACCTGTTAGAATTGTGGCGAAGCTGACCACATAAAGAAAAACTGCAGGAATCTTAAGAAGATGGAGAATGATAGCGCAAATGTGGTACTTGAAGGGTATCTGAAGATCACAGGATGTACTATTGTTAGCAGTTCATAGTTCTGTTGAAGACTTGATATTGGATTCAGGGGCTTTGAATGTGATAAAAAATCTACCAGATGACACAGTGCAGGGCAGTTATGGATGCGAAGAGGAAAGTGAATGTGGTAGGATTCAAGGGCCTTGAATGTGGTAGGAAATCTACTAAAGGCCGCAGTGCAGGGCAATGATGGAAGCGAAGAGGAAAGTGGTTACGGGGCACCCATTTCTATTGTTCCACAAACAAATGTTGAAGAACCACAGATCTATGAATAAATCTTGTAAGATGAAAGTTCGAGCAAGTGGGAGCTAGTAGAACTTTCACCAGGGAAGAAGGCATTGCACAACAAGTGGGTGTACCAGGTTGATGTCAGTAAGAGTTACAAGGCTAAACCTGTTGAAAAAGTCTTTCAGCTGAGAAAAGATGTTGCCCATGCAGTGGGAGTTGTAAGAAGAGACAAGAGTGACCCAAGAAATAGCTTGGAGGTGCAAAGCTATGTGGAGTCTGCTGATACGTTAACTGAGGGTGTTACTCTTGAGAAACTAAAGTTGTACACAACTTCAATTGGTCTTCTGGAGTGAAGACAGAGGCTTTGAGTTGTATAGGTGGAGGATTCAAGGTGGAGGATACATGTTGAAGAAAAAGGCGACAAAGGATATCGGTTTGAGAAAGGAGGTGTTACAGCATGTGCATTGATCTCCAAGTGGGAGATTGTTAGAGCTGAAGACCGACGATCTTGCCTCCGCCTATCTCGCCCAAGCGTCCTTCTCCAGTTTTGTGAATCAGCGCAATCATTCCCGCTCTCGCTATCCCGATCGCAAAAGGTCGCGACCGCTACCTGCGATTTTGCGATAATCACTGCTCCCGCCTCCAAGATAGTGAAACGTCGCCAAACTCCCTTCCTGTTCATGATAAAAACTTAGGATGACTTTCCTTTAGATAGAGATAAGTCATAGTGTTCTTTGGATTTCCTTGGGATAGAGGAAGGTTTCCTTGGGCAGAGGAAGAGAAGTGCAAGAAGAAGCAATTCCTTGTGGCAGAAGTCTCTGAGGAAATGCAGTTGGTGGTTTTTCTAAATCAATTTTTGACGGAGAAATAGGTCCTTCAGAATCTTTTGGAGCATTCTCTTTTGATTCTTTAATTTCTTCTCTCTCTACTTCAATCTCTTTTTGAATCCTGCCTTCCAACTCTCTTCCGCTTCTAAGTAGTACGGCTTTAACTTGCTCTTTGTTCTGGTCTTTTGAATTTGATTTAGTATTAATAGGAAGTGTTCCTCGGGATATAATTCTTAATGAACTTGCAATTTTCCCAAGTTGATTCTCAATATTTCTAATTGTAGGTCCTTGACTTTGTAATTGATTACCCATTTGTAACACCACTTCATGTTTAAATTGTGTATTACTGTTGATACCTGGAGGATAAGTAGATCTATAATTATTATTCCCTTGGTTGTTCTAGTTTCCCAATGAGTTTATTTGGTTGTTCCCCCATTGCTGATTATTACCACCTGAATTGTTATTCCATTTAAATTTGGGATGGTTCTTCCAACCTAGGTTATAATAATTGGAATATGGATTATTTTGCTTATTATTTATGGCATTGAAAGTTTCTAATGATGCTTGAGAATCTACCTTTTGGCCTAATGAATTCTCTTCAATCATGGAAATTGGTTGAGAAAAATTCATTC
>NW_018252332.1:3815-5126 GCF_001263595.1 Phalaenopsis equestris
ATTTCCACGCTTCATAAATAGATTCCCCTTCAAATTGATTAAAAGATGTAATATCATTTCTAAGTTTTGTAGTTTTTTATGATGGAAAATATTTAACAAGAAAATTTTGTGCTAAATCACCCCAAGTTCTGATAGATCCAGGTGCTAACGAATTCAACCACATCTTAGCTTTATCCCTCGATGAGAAAGGAAATAACCTAAGTCTTATGACATCATCTGAAACACCATCATATTTAAATGAAGCACATAATTCTAGAAAATTGGCAAGATGCAAATTTGGATCTTCAGTTGGTGATCCCCCAAACTGATTATTTGATACCATTTTGGAAAATAACAAGTTTAAGCTCAAATGAATAAGTCACTACAGTAGGTTTTGGAATACTACAATGAAGTTTATCTACAGTAGGGCTCTTAAAGGTCTAAACTCTTGATGAATTTCAACATTTTGATTATTTTGGTTTGTCATTTCTGTGATTTTTTTAGATTTTTCAAGATTTTTAATTTTTTTAGTTTTTCCGATTTTTCTATTAGTTCTTTCTAATTCAAAATCGTATGACACTAGTCCTTCAGAACCTGAACTACACATGCACTAACATAAAATAAAACACACAAAATAATATACAATATTTAAAGTTTAAATTAGAATTTCTAAAAATATAAATTTACTTAGTTAACTTTCCCCGGGCAACGACACCAAAAACTTGATCCCGATATTTTGTGTATGTAAGGATTTATGAAGTTGACACTACTACTTGAAGATTTTAATCCCCGGTAACGGCGCCAAAAACTTGATTCCTGAATACTTAATGCTTATGCACAGTATAACAATAGTTCTGATGGTATTTTTCACTTATATTTCTTTATTTTTCAGCAAAACCAAAAACTTTACCCTGAAGAAAAATAAGAATTTAACTTTTTAATTTATATATATTTATAGTGGGATATTATGCAAGTATAAGTATCGTAATCAAGTAATATAAGACTTTTTTATTAAGACCTGGATATCAAACTCATAAGGAAGATTATGTAATATGCACTTTTTAAAAAGTTTTTCTATATTTAAAAAGATAATTACTTAAACTAAAAACGATTTTTGCAGGAATTTAAAATTAAAATATTTTTGATATTTTTGATATTTTAACGAAACAATAAAAATATAACCAAAGTTTTTGTAGAAGAAAAATATTTAATATGAAAATATCTTTCTTCTTATCATAAATCAGTAATAAGTATAGGAATTATGTTGTGGAAGTATGCAAATTGTGTTGTGATAAATAGGAGCAATAATATTCTTTACCCTTACTAGAGATG
>NW_018252332.1:7472-9065 GCF_001263595.1 Phalaenopsis equestris
TAGCAAGATATTCTACTTTATAACAGATATGAAATTAAGTTAAGTTCTAAACTAACTAAATCACAATATTAAACACAAAACAACTACTACCCTAAAATTTAAAAAAAAAATGAAATACTATCTAACACAATAATCAGAACAATAACAGAACGTAAAAATTCAAAACACAATACAAAATATAGTCCCAAAACAACTCACAGATGCAAATGTAGCAGGCTCAGACCACAAAGTTCACATCATATTACAACTATAAAATGAATCTCTCAGCTCTACTCTTCATCCTTAGAATCACCGTTGTACATGCAGACTCATAATCAGGATATCGAGGATATGGAGGAAATTGCACTCCTGGTTCACCTCTAAATAGGCTCTCCAAAGATGAGTGGAATTTCTCTTCATAATCACTCTTCCTTCTATTATAACTATTAGTATGATCTGCAAAACGCTCTAAATTTTGTACCTTATCAGCAATAAAATTGATATTTTCCATCATCTTCTGCAATAACTCATCCTAAGTCTTGCTATCACCTCTAGATGTAGAAGCACGAGAAGTAGATGGTCGTTATGAAGATGCAGCAAACGTAGATGCAGCAGTCGTCTCTAATCCATAACTTCTAGAAAATCCTCCTCTCCAACAAAAAATTGAATGCTCACAATAAGTCTTCACATTCACCTTCATAATGTACTTTAGAGGTAACAAAACTTCCTTCCAACTATCATACTTCACTCCAGCTTGCTCGCACAATGAAAATATCAAGGAAGCAAATCCCATACCTGCAGTAGTAGCAGCGCACCGACGTAGCAGCTGAACTGATGATAGTGTGATAGATCAAAGCCCCTATGTTGATGAGCTTTCCCTCCTGAATACAATAGTTCAACGTAGCTCTTTCTCTGGTTACTTCACTAAGATGATTGGTCGGAAGTAGACGAGCAAAAATGAAATAGTGCCAAGCCTTTAAAGGTGCACATAACTTTGAAGTTGGGAAATTTACTCTCCTCTCATTAGTTATCTTCCAAAGTCCTCTCCCAATAGTCAAATATGAAATGATCTCATTTAACTCCGCTTCACTAGGACTATAATTTGCATAAGAACATAAAGTCTCTGGTGGTAAATGGTAAAACAAGTTGATTACCTATGGAGTAAAAGGTACCAACCTTCCTCTAACCATAAATCGATCATCTTCAGCCTCTGAGAGATTTGCATAAAACTCCCTCACAACAAAAATCACTCTGATGACAGAGAAACAACAAAACTATTCCAGTGTTGGCGGACTATCAGTCTTCTACCTTTCCACCCGGCCTCTTGAAACATGGCTCTGGAATCAATTTCCATGACTGCAGAGCGTCACTAAATCAATCCTGAGCTTTCATTCTTGATGTCATTTTAAAAATTTGATAAATTCCAAAAATAACTTTAAAAATCAAGTTTAAATCACTAAACTAAACTTCCAAAAGCACTAACTAAACTTCCCAAGAAATTTCTATAGATTTTTCTTCACTTTTTACCGTGAATAGTAAATTTTTAAAATCTTCAAAATGTGCTCAAAATATATGGTGAAAATCCAAAATTTTTGCATAGAAGTAAAGCTCTTA
>NW_018252332.1:10198-15331 GCF_001263595.1 Phalaenopsis equestris
TATATATATATATATATCTAGATATCTCGATACAACACGAACATTTTATATTTTAGAAATAAACATAAATAGTTGAATCAGAAATTATCTTTGAATAACACTCAAAGAGTAGAGCGAAGATGAAAGAGAGAGATGGGCAACAAAGAATAGTGTTCAATAGTATGGAATCTTCAAAAAATATTATTTCATTTATAGAGGAGGTAGTACAATAATAATATGTATTTCTGGTATTTTAAAATCACGGGCTTATCATCTGACTGCCTTTTAGCTCGACCGATTAAACATTGTTAGCTCAGATCGATGGGGTCAGCTCGGTTGGTTGAGCTTAGTTGGTAGGGTGTGATTGCATGACGTAGCCTAATTAACTATTTGTTGCCTGATGAGGAGTCTTCGGGTCTTTGTTGGGTTGTTGGAGATATTCTATAGAAGTGGTTGTTTCGTTGGGTTGGCACTACTACGAGATAGGTTATTGTATTGAGTTTGTTTTCATGCAGTGGATGACTTAGATGCTCTCTTGTCTTATTTTTTATCGGATTGCTTATACTTGAATCACTCAGTCATCTTATTGTCCGCCTTTACTTCGATCAATTTGGCCAAATTGGGTTGGCTTGTTTGGCTGGGTGGGCCTTATGACGACCTAGCAATTACCAACACTTTAATAATAATTTAATTTAACTCACTATCTATCAAATTTCATTTGAGTCCGAAATGTCGATCCCATAGGGAAGATGGCAAAGGCTTCCTAGTAATAAAAACATAAGGGTGAATTCTAGCGTACTACTTTCAGGTCCTAGTTTGGGAGATCGCTAAATATGGTTTTTCTAACAACTACTCCTAAGTATATTTATTTCTACTCAACTCCTAATTTAAACTTGCTTAAATCAATTAAACAAGTCAAATTCAAAATTGATAAATGTACTTCTCTCTTGTGATTTCCTAGGTAGATTGTTGGTGTTAAAGCTAAGAATTGTGATGTTGTAGTGACAATAAGAGCATAAGACTCTTTTAACCTCTTTCCAGTACATAAATAAGTATGATTCAAATTTAGGTAATTGTTTTCGTGGTCCACTCGTGAATCTCTTAATTCAAACTATATTGATATGCATCTCCCTAAGTTGGATTGCCTCGTGACTCATCTTTCTTAGTCATTCGCACAATGTGAATATTCTATGTTGTTTCGCCACTCCTCTTTCGAGTCCTAATGGGTCATAACAAATTTTAACAAGTTATATGGACAATACGACATATAAATTATGTTTAGAGAGATACTCATCATATGAATATAAAGCTCAATTCAAAGCATTCACTACACTACAAATCTAACCTATCTATAACAAGAGAAAAGTATAAGAAATTTACTCACTACACATGATAAACACCAAAGAGAACTTCATTCAATCCAAGAAAATTAACCAAATATGTGATTACAAAAAAAATTTAATAAGATTACACTCGATGCTTAGTGTTTGCCCTCTGAAAAGAAAAGCAAATTCCGCCGGACAATGTTTTCCACAGTGCAACACAAGATGCTATAGTAAAACCCTTACAGATTCTTTAAAATTCCCCACTTGAAACTCTCTAGAACAAGAATTCCTACTCCTACCTACCCTCCTTAAAGAATTCTAGGACATGGAACTTCTTCCCTACTTCTAAGATTATCATAAACTCGGAGTCTGAACCGTCAACACCTGTAAAATAAATTCCGGAGTCGTGCAGAAAGTAACTATCTAAACTGCAATACCTAAGCATCCAGTCTGTGGCGCCTAAGCGTCGTGCTCTCTAACTGCTCCAAAAGCTTAGGCACTTAGGTGCCCAGAACCTGACACTATGGTGTTTTACTACAACACTTTGGCACCAAAAAGTGGGTACATAAGCGTCAGACCACAATCAACTCCTTTGCTCCATTTGATTCTGTTTCGCTTTGATTCTGTCTAAATTCGTTCAAATACTCCTACATGTTATACCTACATCATAAACATAAAAATATCATCCATTAAAATGCAGTTTCATATAAAAACATGTATAAAATAAAGAAAAAATTAAGTATATCCAAAGACATATCACTTTACTATTTCATTGCAGTGGATTTTTCTTCGTTGTACTCATCTCTTCTTGATCATTAGATTTCTTAAAGATTAGTGTAGACATAGTTTTGTTTTACTATTTAGTTTTCTACTTCTTTTATTCTATAGAAAGTGATGCACGATAAGAATAAGAGATTTTAATGTCAAATCATATAACATTCAATTTTAATTAATGATTTAATTATTCAACTCTTTTGATTTCGACACCTTTGATTATTATACATAGAGTATGATACCCCTTCTCATTCCTAGCAACTTTGTGTCTTATTAGATTCAGTTAGCCTTAGTGTTTTAGGTACTACGATAGATAAACTGTTGAATTCTCACGTTGACATTCCCACCAAAATCATGAATCATTTTGTCATTGAGAAACCAAAAGGATGGGAAGGTTTAAAGGGTGAGAAGAGGAAGAAGAGCTTTGAAAAAGGTTGCTCTCCCATTACTGGATCAGGAAGGATTGTCTAATTTAATCCTCAACACACTATGGAGGAATGTTCAATCAACCGATCTAAATCTTAATATGACCACTCAACCATCCTCCATAGATCAAAACCCTCTGATTGACTATAAGCTAAGATTTCATTTTTTCTATATGGTTTTCTATAATTTGAAGTTATATCCTATGTATTTTTTTATGGGCAGACTATGGAGATTGAACAAGAGCCTTCCACCATCGATGTACATAAGCAAACACAGAGGAGGCGGTCCGACCAGTTTTGGATCGATGACATATCTTGTGTGACTCATGTAATTGAAAAACTAAACTAGTTTGATATTTATATGTGTTAGCTCTAACTGGACGTAACTATTTTGTTTGCAAGAGAGATTTCTACAGTTGAAGGAGAGACAATCCCAGGTGAGCATGATTCTTCTGGTATGACTTGTGGAGGGAGGCTACTGCAAGGCAGAAGAAGGGTCGAGTCTATGATCATGGGTCGTAGAGGTTTGCCTACAACACTCACCCCTTCACTAGTGCATCTGCATCTTTTACTTGACCACACAAGATGAGGAGATCTTCAGGCGTGTTGCAGCAATTTCTAAAGAGATGGAAGCCCACTTCTCTCAGTTGAGATCAGAGCTGAAGGCCAACATGGAAGTCAAGCTAATGGCCGAGTTGGATTTCCTTCCAGCAACGGATGAGAGAGTGCAGCAAGGCAGCGACAGTATTGGAGGACGAAGAAGTAGTGGAGGACGATGAGCATGAATATGACGAGATAGAGGAGAATGATTAAGAGGGGAATCATTCTTTTTTTTAATGTTTATGTACATTTGGACATTTATTTTTTTTAAGAACAATTATGTGCCTATTTTAGAGTATATGAAATTTATTTATTTCATTTTTTGAATGAATAATTTATTGTTTGACAATTATTTTATTTGGTTAAATGTTTGTGATTAGATATTAAATGTTGTGATAGCATGTGTGGTAATGAATAAACGATTTTTTTTTTTTTTTTTTTTTTTTTATGATGCTACAGGTTTCTGATGGCTCACCGTAGGTTTTGTGACAATTCCAAACTTATTCGTAAGCAAAACCAATAGCTAGCCGAAGAACATTTTTACCTGTCTAATCGACACATAACAGACGACATAAGGTGTGTCACACAAAAACGACAGGCGCAATATTATCTCGACAGTTAACCCGTCAGCTAAAAGAATTATGCATAAACGATGCTTAACTGACGGTTTTACTTACATAAAAAAACCAATGAGCGTGACACTTTTCCGACATTAACCTGTCGGTTATAAAAAATGACATATAAATGACGCATAACCGACGGTTTTGCCTACTTAAAATAATAGATTGGTGTGACACTTTTCTGACGTATATGCCATCATTATTATCGACGTAGGAACCATCAGTTATACAAACCGACAATTACAGATGACTGGAATTTTCTCAAAAAAAAACTATGACATTAAATAATCAGATAACTGTCAGTTTATTTTTACGGTTGAAATATCAATCGAGTTTGGAATTACTGACAAATGTTTTATCTATGACTTTAAAACCTTTGGTAACATGAAACACGATTGTTCTTCTTATCATAACTGACGAATTGTGACCATAAAAAAAGACTAAATTCTTGTAGTGATATTTTGGATTTGCTAGAACTTTCATACAAAATAAAACTCTTTATCAATTCCTTCTCCTTATATTTGTTTTGACCACAAAATGTAATTTATTAGTAAGAAAAGATATTTAATTATTAAGAAATATGATTAGTATCCAAAAAAAATGAAGAAAAAAGTGCATCAAAAGTGAACAAAAAAACTTTGTACTAAATCATGGTAGACAAATTTGAACTGTATGAATTTCAAGATCAAATTTTTGACAATAAATTTAATTTTTTTTATTAATCAAATTGTTTGAGAAGTAAATTATCCTTTACAATAAATTTTAAAAAAGCTATTTATTTGATAAATCTGTCACCAAAACCTAATCTTCGAAACACCCATAATGCCAAAGGTGAATGTTCATGATGTTAACATCAAACAAAATTAAGCCGAATGCAAATAGTGAATCTAAATTTTAATAAACTTTGTTATTGTGATTTTTAACTCTAATGAAATATTGTAATTTCTTAAAATATGTTATACCTTAGGAGGAAGACAATACCAACCTTTGATCTGGTGGCGATGACATTAGCACAACAGTGTGAAGATGAAGGCTTGCCAAATAATAAGATATTAAGGATTGAGTGGGTGGGAAGGAGAGAAGGAGAGACGGAGTGAGAGACAGTTAATGAGGATTATAGCAAAAAGAGGGGGAGATCGAGGGAGAAGACTTCAAAAATTGTAGATCATGGCGGAGTGCGAGCGAGAGCAAGGATTTATGTTCGGAATAAAAAAGAGAGAAGATTTATGATCAAATATTTTGTGTTGTAATTCATGATAATCAGGGGATTATTAATGATTTTTCATCACAGATTTTTATGACGTAAATTCTATTGGTATCATTTAAAAGTAACCACAATGTTAATGATGGAAAATCAATTAAAAAGCAGGAGCAAAAATTGTCATAATTTTTTTCTTATAGCGTCTACCA
>NW_018252333.1:0-936 GCF_001263595.1 Phalaenopsis equestris
AAATCAACATGTGTAAACTTTGGTTTAAATTTTGTCTGGGGAATTCTTTATTGGCTCAATTTTTTCATAAAAAGTATTGTAACCAGGTCCACCCCTCTATCGTTGAATGGAAAAAAGGACACTAAATAATGGAAACACTAAATAGTGGAAAGCTTTAATTAAAGTTAGACATGTTGCTCAAAAATTTATTTTTTAGGATATGGGTGAAGGGAATTTATCATTTTGGTCGGATCATTGGGGTGTGGAAGATTTTTCTTCTTTACCTCACTCTGCCCATGATAACAATGTGCTGCTCTCTGACTGTTGGAGGGATGGAGGCTGGGATATTCTTAAACTTATGGCTTTGTTTGGGGATAAGGCGGAGTATGTATCAAAAATTCCTATTCCCTCTTCCTCTTTTAAGGACTAACCTATGTGGAAATTCAATTCTCAAGCTTCCATTACTAAACATTTTTATCAAAATATGCATGCTTTTACCCATTGCCAGTGGGTTACTTATCTCTGAAATGTTCTCTTATCCCCTTATATGTCTTTTTTCCTTTGAAGATATTTTTTAATGCCTCTGCCTTTGGGCGATATAATTAAATTGAAAGGTTTGCGTTTGGCTTTGAGCTGTTATATTTGCAAATGTGAAACCAAATCGGCTTCATATATTTTCTTTGATTGCCAATTTGCCCGTCATGTTTGGCATGAAGTTGGGCTTTATTTTGGCATTACTTGGTTTAAATTGAATGGATATTTTGACTTGGAATCTTCCTTACTTGCTTGGAAAGCTGCACCTTTATAATATGGAGAGCTCAAATCTTTTCCTATGGTTATTTTGTGGTTCATTTGGATAGCTAGGAATGCTTATAAGTATGAGAACCTCCCTCCCACACCTGCTCTTACCACCTCATTTATTATTTCTTATTTTCTTAAAGTTTCTCGGCATTTTTC
>NW_018252333.1:2348-12127 GCF_001263595.1 Phalaenopsis equestris
ATATATATTTATAAGGAGCATTGCTCCATTTCATAAAAAAAAATAGTTACAAACTGGTGAAGAGGGCCTATAAAAGGAGGCAATCTCTCAAAAGGAAAGACAATCAAAAAAGGGGAAGACTATCTAATGTAAGCGAGAGAAAGAAGTTCACTGGATAGTAAGAAGGTCAGTGGAGTAGGAATCATCTTGCTAACCAATGAGACTGAGACCCCTTCTAGCCAACCGATTGGATGGTCTGTTACCTTCTCTATGTATATGAGTGAAAATTGTGGAGCAGTTCTTCAATAGAAGATGAATCCCAGAAATCCAGCAATTTAAGTTCTAGGGCGTATCACAAGAACCCTTGATGATGTTGATAAGAACTAAGGAATCAGATTCAACCCACAGTTGATTAAAACTGCAAGCTTTAGCAAAATAAAGAGCCCAAAAAACAGCTTGACATTCAATCTCAAAAGGATCCACAGCCATAACAGGAGACTGGAAATATAAATGCACTTCCCCTTGTGATTCCTAAAGACACTACCAATACCTGCATGTGAGGAGTGTAACTACGATCAGTGTTGACCTTTATCCAGCCATTCTGGGGGAGAGACCAGTATATTTTAAGAACTTTAGTAATAGACGGTTTGGAAGAGGAGGCCAGCTCAAATACAACACTAAACTTTTTAAATTTAATCAGTTCTGAAGATAAGGTATACAATTCAGACCCACTTTCATGGCATTTAAGGGAGTAGCATCATGCTTCAATTAATTTCTAGCCATCCAAATAAACCAAACTACAATATTAGGGATATCCTGTAGTTTAGCACCCCTCCAATCAGACCAGCAATTATAAAAAACATCCCATGAAAGATTCATGGTAGGACATTAAGCTTTGCTAGAACAAAATTCCAAACTTGCTGTACCCAAGGACAGGCAAAGAAAAGGTGAGCAAGGGTCTCCTCCTCAGACAGACAAAAAATACATCTGGAGGGACCACTTAGACCCTTCAATTTTAAGATATCATCAGTGGGAATCAGTTTAGAGAAGAGCCTCCAAATGAAGAAGGACATGTAAGGAGTAAGAAACCTGTTCCAAATCACATGACCCCAATCCACCACCTGTTGGAGAGGGGTAGGTTGAGAAAAGTTCTTCTTAATCACGTTTCTATCCTTTTTCACTTGGACAATAGAGATTTCCTGTATATTAGAGAGCTGAGAGGGGTTGCAGAATGGAAGGATAGGGTTCATATTTCAATTTCCATTCTCCCATAGATCCATAACTAACATGGGGTAGGCAGGGGCATTGAGGTCTTGAAGTTCAAAAGACCACTTATCTCACCAAAGATTTACTAATCCTTCACCAATCTCCTAGACAAACATTTGTTCAGCTTCCTCCCTAACCTGTAGCATCTTTTTCCAAATAGGAGAGTCCTCAAGACATTAGATATATGACTAGGATGCTGATGTTTACAATATTTACCCCTTAGAAATTCAACCCAAAGAGAGTGCTGGGATCTGAATTTAATCTAGAGCTTACAAAGGTTAGTGTGCATTATTTGAGGGAAGGACTTAAAGCCTAATCTCCTTCCCTTAAAGGTTTACAAACCTTAACCCAAGTGGTCCAGTGTTTTTGTTTCCTTTGGCCAACCCACAGAAATCTATTGAACATTCCTTCAAAAAGTCTTTGAGTAGCCTTTTTCATAACATTCATTTGAAATAGATAAGAAGGAATGACAGATAATACACTCTTCAGAAGAGTAATCCTACCCCCACTGGATAAATAAGTACTCTCCCAAGCTTGAAGTTTGCTTTGAATCTTTTCTTTTTCAAGGATATGATCAAATTGATTTTTTTAGTTCTCCCTTTGATAAGAAGCACCCCTAGATATTTCACAGAAGGCAACCGTTGGTAAAGACTGTTAAGTCAGAGTCCCAGTTCTTAAATTCACTCTTGCATTGTTTGCTAAAAACAGAAATGTACTTCTGGACATTCAATTTCATTCCAGAAATATCCTGAAAATTCTCCAAGCACTACATAAAGGATCTAACAGTAGGTTTGGAAGCTTTGGAAAAGATAATAATATCATCAGCAAAAGCCAAATGATTGATTAAAATGGAAGATCTATGAGTATAAATGGAGTGAGGTTCTTTGATTGGCATCTCATTCAAAACTCTGGATAAGTAGTCAAACACCAAAATAAAGATGGTAGGAGAGAGTGGATCACCTTATTTAATACCTCTGGATGCACTAAATAAGCCATGTGAATTTCCATTAATAAAGACTGAATGAAAATTGTTTTTCAGCCATCTATTGATTAGAGAAACAAAAGAAAGCGGAAAACCTCTGACAATGAGAACTTGTTCAATAAAGTTCCAATTGATTGTGTCTTAGGCTTTTTTGATGTCCAATTTGAAAATTATATTCCCTCCTCTAATGATTCTATCGAGATCCAATACCAACTCTTGTGCCCGAAGAACATGGTCACACTATGCTTGTACCCTTGATAAAAGTTGTTTGATTCCTACAGATAAGTTGATTCAAGTGAGGTTGTAATCTATGAACCAAAACCTTGCCCATGATCTTTGAAATAACAGAAGTAAGGCTAATAGGTCTGAAATTTTCCCATTTATGAGAAGCTTTTCTTTTGGGAACCAAAGTAATAGTAGAGCAGGAGAAATATTTAGAAAGATCAGCACCCCAGAAAAAGCTTTAGAATGTTGCAATAACATCTCCCTTCACAATCAACCAAGCCTTTTTATAGAAGTCAGCTGTGAACCCATCTGGTCCAGCAACCTTAGAACTATCAATAGAATTAAGTGCATCCCAGATTTCCTTCTCATCAGGTTTATCAGTGAGTGAAAGGCATTGAGTGAACTCCCTTTCCTTATCAAAAAGAGTGCACTAAATGGAAGGCTTGGGGACAGAAGGTTGCTTGAAAACTTCTTGAAAAAATTGAACAACATTCAAAGCTATACCATCAGCAGATGTAATCAATTGTCCATCCTGGGTAGTGATTTTGTGAATAGTATTGCATTTCCTCCTATAGTTGATGCAGGCATGATAATATTTAGAATGTCTATCACCATCACAGAATTTAATCCTATTAGCCTTTTGAGCATAGAAATTCTCTTGCATAGAGATGGCTTTCAGAAGTTGTTCATTAGCAAAATTTTGATCAGCTTCAGTCCCAGAACCATTGACCAGGAGATGTTCTATATTCAACACCCTCTTTTCAGCCTCCAGAACCTTGCTATCAATGTTCCCCACCACTTCCCAGTTCCACTTAGAGAGCTGCTTACTAAATTTCTTATGTAAGAGCCAGAGTTTGATACCAGGGTTGTGATGGTGTACATCAGCCCAAGCCAGGGAGACTTGATTTAAAAAATCACTATGCATGGACCACATATTAAGATATCTGAAGTTGGATTTAATTTTAGTAATGTTAGAAGATATATTGACAAGTAAAGGTATATGGTTAGACCCATTCATAGCAAAGTGTTGAACAGATGTATGGAGAAAATCTCTAAACCAAATGTCATTCAATAAAATTCTATCCAGCCTCTCCCACATCCTCCCCCTTCTCCATGTATACTTAGGACCAGTAAAGCCCAAATCATATAGCCCAGCAGACTAGATTTTATCATTGACGAAATGCATAAGATTGATATCAGGAGATCTCCCACCCTTCTTCTCATTAGGTGAAGAGAGATAGTTAAAATCACCCCCAACCAACCAGAAATCCCTCATAGAATTGCTGAATTCTTGCAACTGTTCCCAGAGCATTTGTCTAGCAGTGGAAGAGCATTCAACATATATAAAAGTGGCAAAGCCATTATAACTATTTAAATTAAGCCTCAAATGTATAAATTGGTCCCCATCCTTGATGACAGTACACTGGATTTCCTTTCTGCAAAACAACCAAATTTTATTATTAGTGTTAACAAGTAGTTGGATCTAGGGAATTTCCTAACAATTTTGTTGGTATGTTTAGATATCATAGGTTCAAGGATTGCAATGATCCAAGGTTTATACATCCTATTAAGTGCCCAAATTCTGTTAAGGGATCTAGGATGTGCTAATCCCCTAACATTCCAAAAGATTAAATTCATCATCCAACTGAGGTGGACTTTCCCCTCCTCCTAGTCCTAACTGTGCTAGTGGGGAGGGTGAGGTCTTCCTCCAGAGAGGAAGAGGAATGAAGGAGTTCCTTATGAACTTGCCAAACCTCTTCTAAATCTTTTGCCATATGCAAGAGCAAAGGATCTTCCAAAGGAATATCAATGACTGTATCCTTAATTTCAACAGGGGGTGTTTGAATTGTAGTACATTGAAACTGTTCAACTTGAGGTGATGCTAGGATAGTAGTACAATGATGTTGCTTAGCCTGAGGAAGTGGAACATTTTGCATAGAATTATTAGGTTTAACAACACTTTTAACTATATTATGAGATAACTTAGCCAACTCCTATGAAGGAGCCTCCCGATTCCTTGCCCCAACAAATTCAGAATCATGGGCTGCAGTTCTATCATCAGCCAACATCTTAATTCCTTGGGCCTCTTTTTCCCCAGAATTAGATATGGAAGCTAACCTTCTTTTGAGATTAGGATGAAGCCTAAAGCATTTGTCATCAGTGTGGCCAAACATTTTGCAGTGGTCGCAGTAATATGGTCTTTGTTCGGCTATGATTTTCTGCTTGTATACATTATGCTCAGTACCCAACCAAATTTCCTCCACAGCTGGTAGGGTAATGTCTCTTTCAATCAAGATTCTAGCAACAGATGGCCTTGATAAATTAAAGGTGGGAGCATCCAACTTCAATGGTCTGCCCAAAGCTTTGCCAATGTTGAAAGTACATTATGATTGAAGAAGTAGAGTTTAAGCCCTAGTAACTTAAACGAAATGGGGACAATTGACAATTCTTTACTAGGGTCAAAATCAGGTGTCCACTTTAATAACTTCATTGTGATACCTTCAATTAATATGGATTGTTTTGAGAATATTCTGGCATAATCTTCTTCCCTTGTTAGGTTGATGAGTATGTGCCTCCCATCAAGAAGCCCCACTTTCCAAGCTCCTTTGAATTTTAGTCCATCAAAGAATCTTCTCACAAATTCCATTCTAGGATGAATAAGTTGAAATCTGCCAATTAATGAGAACTTATAGCTCTCAGAAAGGCCATTGATGTCCTCCTCAGTATAAAAGATAGCCATCTTCCCACTTTTCTTGCAAATCGGTTTGAAGAGAGGGTCATTTACCTAATGGTACTCTTGAGGGAAGACTAGGTCATCATGGTTTTGGACATTTTCAAAGCCTTTCCCAACAATGTCAGCAAATGTGGCCTTAGCCCACTGAATATTAGTAGCAAGGTCAATAGCATTTGGATCAGTCATTACTCAAAACCGACCACAACACATGATTTGCCAGAGAGCCAAAATTATAGGTGCAACAATCAAGTCAGAGCAAAAGAGAAGTTGGTTGGACAGTAGAGTAAGTAAAGGAAACAACAAAGACAAACCTGAAGATTCAAAAATCAAAAACCAAATAGCAACAGTGGAGCTAAGAAATGGAATAGTAATAATTTGAATAACAGATGCCCAGGAAGAGAGAAAGAGCTAAAGGAAAGTAGAACCTGAAGAATCTAGAGATGTAAGGAGAAAAATCCAGTAAAGCTTGAGATAGTAGCTGAGACTAGAGCATTAGCAACAGCTATAAGAACCATTCTGCTGAAACCCTAGCAGAGCACTACACGAATCTACAATAAAATTATTTCTTGTAGCATATATATCTATATATATATATATATATATATTGTTTTTTTTTAAAAAGAGCTAAGCTATAGCTCCATACGTGTTAATCTGAAAGTTGGATTCCAAACTGAGTGAGCAGAACACTCATACCAGATTCATCCCCTCTAACTAACTAGATCATACAAGTAAGTATACAAAAAAAAAAGTTAGGGACCTATCTATGATAGACACAGAAGATGACCTAGTGTGAAAAAAAAAACATCACCCCCTACAATTAATATATGGAATGAATAAACTATCCCTATGAAGAAGTATTTTAAGTTGAGTGGAAGGTAATTTCTTTAATTACTCCTCTTCATCTTCAGTACAGTCTCCTCCTCTAATATCTCCCATAGACTGGTAATGCATGTACAAATTGTAGAATGGTCGGTACGGGAAATGATCAATCAAATTTTCATCAATCCATTCATTCTTCTTGAACATATGCACTTTCATGAACATATGCACCAAACCTACTTCAATCCATCCCGTATGATCAAAGTGTTCCTTCATCCTCCAATATAAGTGATCGAAAAGGTAAGTAAGCTTTCCAATCACATTTATGATATTCTGAAGTTCTCTTTCTATCTTCTTTATTTTTTTCTCCAAAACTTGTGAAATTGCAACTATACAGGGCATTAAGGGTATCGAAGCATGTGATGACTGATCCAAGATAATATCCAATGCTTCATTTCCACTCCCAATATAGTTTGCATCAATAGGATCCATGGGATCCCAGGGAAATAACACTTTCTCCCAACTTTCATATGGTACTTGAGATTGACTGCAAAGTAAGAAGATCACAGAAGGATGCCCCAGTCCATATATAAGTCCATTCATTATAATGCCCAAAATAGATTTAACAATAATTGATCCCACATCAATGGGCTTTCCCATTTGAATGCAATAGTTTAAAATTGCACTTTCCTTTGTAACTTCACTAATTCTCATTATAGGAAGTAGTTTTGAAGAGATGAAGAAATGCCATTATTTAAATATCAGATTTAACCGTGAAGCGGAGAAACTAACATACCCCTCATCTCTGATTTCCCAATCATCACTTTCATTCGTCAGAAATAGGTAAAAATCATACATCAAATCCTTCGTCGGAATAAAGTTTGCATAGTGACAGATTGACACGCTTTCTATCATAAACATATCGTTAATTCACGACAGAGTAAAAGGTATGCCTTTACCTCGAACGAAGATGAATTAGGATGAATTAGCGTAGAATTCTTTTATCACTGGAACAACTATTGCAGTGGTAGTGTAGCATAGTTGCAGTGGCAGTGTAGCATAGAACTTCCCAACGTCCCTGTACTATGATTTCCTCAATTTACGAACTTAGGTTATTAAACCCGCGATTGACAAAGCCTCTCTCCTTGATAAGTCTCTTTTTTGTGATGAATTTATCATATAATTTCTATGCTTCAAAACTAATGAACATTATTCGATTGAAAATCCCATATCTTGAAGTGTTTCTAGAATTGGAAGCCATGTATTTCAAAATTTGGAAGTATATGGTCATCTAAAATGGTTTTCATGCCTTTAAAAAGTCCTTTAGGCAGTTATTTTGAAGCGAAATCCCGCCAAAGTCCGCCAAAAATTTCCTGAAGTGCCTAAATCGTACTGGGTGCTGTCAGCGCCCCCGCTGGCGTCATCCGCACCATGACTTTGTAAAATGGTGTCGTCGGCGTCCATGCTGGTGTCGTCGATGCCAAAGCTAAAATTGCTTTCATTTTATTTTTGGTTCAATTCATTCCAAAATTTTCATCAAATACCAATATTTGTCTTGATTTATGATTTATAAGATTGTGTAGGATTCTAAGGTATTATTATCTCCTAATACATTATAACAATTATAAAATAAAATACTAAGATATATATATATATACCTTCCACAAAGCGGTTGGGTTAACGTCATTAGCCCGACGCACCAATGTTTATACAGGATGACTCAACATCAAGATTTCTTTAAATTGTGGCATGTGCCCTTCATAGTAATGTTTCAATCGATGCCCATTAACTTTAAATATCTCTATATATCTTTTCAGTTTTAGGATCTTTAATAACAACAGTTCCATAATGATAGATTTGATCACATTGAATGGTCCTGACCATCTAGATTTCAGTTTTCCTGGAAATAATCTCAATCTAGTATTATATATTAGAAATTCTTATCCATGTTTGAATTTCTTTCATATAATCCTTCGATCATGCCATATTTTCATTTTCTCTCTATAGATTTTTGCATTATCATATGCTTCATTTGTAATCAGTTGCAATAATATTTTCTCACCAGCATCCTTTAGATTAAAATTGAATTCCTTAATAGCCTAAAATGCTTTATGTTTCAACTCTACTAGTAAGTGAAGTTTATATGGGGACATTCCAATAGGAGCCTTATAGGCAATTTTGTATGCCCATAATTTGTATGGCCATAATGCAGTATCTAATCTAGCATACCAATCCATTTTACTAGGCTTAACACACTTTTCAAAGATTCTCTTAATTTTACGATTGTAATTTCATGATTTGATATCTCTGCTAGACTACTAGTTTGAGGATGATAAGCAGTAGAGAATCTATGCATAATATCATACTTGCAGGAGAGAATCTATGCATAATATTTTATTTTCTAATCAATTTCTTGTTCCTCTTATTCTTAAAATGGGATCTTTCATCAGTAATAATCACTCTCGAAATTCCATATCTTGTAAAAATGTTTTTATTTAAAAATTTTGAAACACTTCAAGCATTACATTTATGTACAACAATAACTTCAATCCATTTAAACACATAATCAACAACAGGCAATATATATAAATTTTCAAATGAAAGCATAAATAGTCCCATAAAATCTAATCCCCACACAAAAAATTTCAACTTCCAATTCAACTTCCAACGTATAATTTAGAGGCATTTCATTTCTTCTAAAAATATTTCCTACTCACTGACATCGATCACATATTTTAATATATTCATTAACATCTCTAAAAAGAATATGCCAAAAAAATCCAGCTTGTAAAAATTTTATGTGCATTTCTAAAAGTTCTAAAATGTCTTCCAAATTCAGAATCATGAAATCATTCAATTATTTGTTGAGTTTCTTCCTAAGGCCTTCTAATAATTAGATCTTTACATTGTTTATATAAATATGAGTCAGCTATTTATATAAGTATGGGTCATCCCAAAAATAGAATATTGCATCATAAAAAAATTTTCTTAATTTTTGGTTCTTTACATCTGGTGGTAGAATATCACTCACAATGTAATTTACTATATTAGCATACCACGGTATATTCTTTATATCAATACTATACAATTGTTCATCAGGTAAAGTTTCTAAAATTTCATTTGCAAAATCAGTTAATATTTATTTTTCTATTCTAGAAAAATGATCAGCTCTTTGATTATCAGTTCCCTTTCTATCTACTACCACAAAATCAAACTCTTATAGCAAAAGTATCCATCTAATTACTCTCGGTTTAACATCCTTCTTTTGCATCAAATATTTGATAACAAAATGGTCTGTATGCACTATACATTTAGCTCCAATTTAGTAAGGTCTAAACTTATCAAAGGCATAAACAATAGCTAATAACTCTCTTTCAGTAGTGGTGTAATTAATTTGAGTATCATTTAGAGTTTTACTCGCATAATATATTACTTTAACAACTTTGTCATACCTTTGCCCTAAAAGAACTCCAATAGCATGATCACGAGCATCACACATTATTTCAAATGATTTCTCCCAATCTGGTGGAACTATTATAGGAGTAGTGATTAGTTTTTCTTTTAGTAATTCAAATGCTTTTATGCATTCCTCATTAAAATTAAATTTCATTTACTTTTTTAAAAGTTGACATAATGACTTAGTAATTTTTTTATTTTTTTTTATATAATGCTTGTAGAAACCAACAAATCCTAGAAAACTTCTTACCCCTTGTCGGCGCTATTTCGGGGGAATGGTTTGTTTTGTGGGGTTGCCCGTAAGAAGCTGTTGGTCAC
>NW_018252333.1:12342-13337 GCF_001263595.1 Phalaenopsis equestris
GAAAGTATGACGTCCGTTTGGTCTGCGAAACCTTTGTATTTACCGACAAGTTCTCCTATTTAATATAAATGGATTACTAGGGTTTATATTAAGCTGGGTTCAGACATGCTTCCTATAAGGGCAAGCCCCTATAGTTAATTACATCTTAAATGACCAAAGTCACTTAAGAAGACTCTCGATAAAAATCAAGAAATATTATCTTCAAGGAATTTCCAGCCACCAACTAAACTACAAAGTAGTAGTTGGTTATATTTCAAGATGAATTAGTTAAAACATCGGTAGAGAAATAAAGGAAAATAGAGGAAATAGGGTTAAGTAAGAATAAGAGCAATCTCAAAACCATTAAAAACCAAAAATTAATGTCAGGTAATTATAAGCATAGAAAATATATTAAATCAGAGTGTAACCAAGAGCAATATCAGAAGTCCAAGATTAAAGCTAGTAAGCAAAATCAACGTCTTTAACTGGGATCGTTCATGCATGAATTCAAATCAATAGAAAAACTCATCGTGTCATGCTTTCAAGATGGGCAGCAAAACATAAATAACTTATGATTTTTATTTTAATTAAATTGAGTATAATGATTAAAATTCATTATATACTTGTTAATTAAAATTAAAATTGATTAATTATCACCAAGCATTTAAATTAATATAATTACTCATTATATTTATTTTTTATAATAATATATTTATAATGATAATTATATTTATTTAAATTAAAGTTGTTATTATTTTACCTATTATTTTAAGCTTAACATGAGTTCTAACATCTTTTTCAAGTCTCTAACAAAATCATATTTATTTTCAAGAGCTAATCTTTGATAGACGGTTAGAATCCTACGGTTCCCTCGTTCCGGTATAACTATTTTCTATTGGATTCACTTAGTCCAAATGAACTTACTAAACCCAACTTAATGAGTTCCATAATTTTATTTAAACTGTGGGAAGCCACGTTTGCAACGTAGGTTACCTCCTCCGAGGAATTCCCGATCA
>NW_018252334.1:0-269 GCF_001263595.1 Phalaenopsis equestris
TTTTAACACTTTTAACAATATTATGAGATAACTCAACCAACTCTTGTAAAGGAGCCACTTGAGTCCTTGCCCTAGAAAATTCAAAATCATGGGTTGCAGTTCTATCATCAGCTAGTGTCTCAATTCCTTGGGCCGCTTTTTCCTCAAAATTAGATCTAGCTAACATTCTTCTGAGATTACGATGAAGCCTAAAGCATTTCTCATCATTATGGCCAAACATTTTGCAGTGGTGGTAGTAATATGGCCTTTGTTCAGCTATGATTTTCTGC
>NW_018252335.1:0-315 GCF_001263595.1 Phalaenopsis equestris
AGAGCCCGCCGACGGCTCCCTGGACGCCGCCGACGACAAACTTTTCCCAAAACATAGCATATAATTTCAACAGAGCGCGCCGACAACGCCAAAAACCCCACTCACGGCGAGATCCCAAAAAAACACCTTTAACCGTAATTTTGACCAGTAAACCGCCACTATTCATCATCAATTTCCTCTGAAAAAATGTGATTTTTGACCTAGGGCTTGAGATATCTTGGATTGGGAGGCGATTTCAAGGCATTTAGACACCGGATTTGATCATCTCTTGGTAAGAGCTTCACTCCAAACTAAAAATATTTGATTTTCACCATG
>NW_018252335.1:493-1213 GCF_001263595.1 Phalaenopsis equestris
CCTTCCTCTGAAAAATGCGATTTTTGACCTAGGGCTTGAGAGATATTGGATTGGGAGGCGATTTCAAGGCATTTAAACACCGGATTTGATCATCTTTAGGTAAGAGCTTCACTCAAAACTAAAAATATTTGATTTTCATCATGGATTTCTTCCATATTGAGGAGATATAAAAATTTGAGAATGTGAAGAAGATATTGGGAAGAAATTCATGGAACTTAGTGTTGAACTCTCAGAATTACTCTTAGAAGCCATTATTTGCACGTTTGAAGTATATTTTGGAATTTTTTTATAATTGTGATTAGATTGAAATGCTCCATGACAAAAGAGATGACTTGAGTTTGACGAGTCTCGCTTCGTCAATGCGAAGGCTCAATCAATATTTACTTAAGTATTTGAAGGAAAGAAATGCATACAAGATCGAGTTTTTGAGAGTCCGGGAGGAGAAATTGAACGCGTTATTACCGAGCGGAGGTGAGAAAACATCTGTTACACCATCAATAAAGCTGCAGCAAATATTGTCAAAGAATTCTACGCCAACGTGTTCTATTTTGAAGACGGAATCGTTCAAGTACGGGGATTTCCTGTTGAATTTAACGTCGTTCGCATTAACACCTTTTATGAAGTCCCAGACTCTTATAACTGCCACTATGAATGCTTCAGTACTATGGAAGGCCCCCTGAATGATGTGATTAACTTTCTCACTGATGGGAAAGGAACGTG
>NW_018252335.1:4834-7802 GCF_001263595.1 Phalaenopsis equestris
GGTCATTTGAACCCACATTGGACCCATGCACTAAAGTTAGCCTAATTACCCCAAAGCCACCAAATTAATAACTCTACAGCCAGTAGTTGGACCCTAGTGACCAACCTAATCTCCATAAAATCACCTAAGCTAAGCAATGGATCAAAGGTCCCCTAAATTAAGGGATTTCATTCCATATTTGCATAAGCTTAAGATCTTTTGCCAAAACAAAGACCAAAACCATTTAATTACTGCGACAGATTCCTTTGAGGTCCTTGAGCTTTCTGGCCACCTCCTCTGGTCAGGCCGGTCGGCCTAGTGATCGAAAAATACGAAAACCGTGAGCCACCCCATATAATGAAACCCATTTCAAACCTAGAGGCCACCTAATCCAAATTAAATGTTAGAGCCTCTCTGCCCTCCATCTAAGCATCACTCTTCACCCCCTCATTAGCCATGGCAGCAAGCTTTAAGCCATTTTTATAAAAAGCTCTCCTCCACGACCATGGTCAATTTCCTCCACTGATTCCCATTGTGGAAGCTCAATTTTTATGTGCTGAAAATTTTTCAGAGATACCCCTCCAAATTACTCCCAGAGACTCTTTGAGACCTCCTCAACTTAAGCCAATCACTTTCCTCCACTGATTCCCACTGTGGAAGCTCAATTTTGAGCTCAAAATTTTGTCAAAAACCATGATAAAGCTAAAACCATGATAGAGCTCACTACACCTCTACATTCCATCAAACTCAAATTAAACTCACCCACAACTTCATCATAGTGAAAGAGGGAGAAGCCCCATCAAATCCTCCTTCCATAGAGCCCCTAACATAGCTCTAAACCAACACCTGAAATTGAGCTTGGTCGAATTCACACCTAGACCTTCAATCCTTAGCCTCCTTGGACCTCCACTAACATGTCGAACACCTCTGACTCTGATTGAAGCTTCCCTTGAAGCTTCCCTTCTTAGAGCCAAGGTATTGATCTCCTCCTCTTCCCGAGCTTACTTTCACTCTCCATTTTTTTAGAGTTGATTTAATGGCATCTTAACCGTATAGATATATGTTTTACTAATCAAGACGAACATTTTAAATGAGTATTTAAAAAAAAATTCATTCAATTAGGTTAAGAAATGAGAGAGACATCAAGCTTTGAAAATGGACGGTTCTCGGGTTAGACCATCAGGGACGATGACGGAGCGCCGTTGGATCACGTGTGTATCAAACAGAGGGCTCTAATTGCATCGGATGGGAGCACGACTCAAAAAGATGGGACGCGTGCTGCTGGCGTGGATGACGACATCGAACAGGAGCGCGTCGCATGGAGCTTCAGAGCTGCCTAGGATGAGGTGGCGCTGCATGTTTAAATAGATAAATAGGAAATTAAATAAATCAAAAAATGATCTTTAACTTCAAAAATTCATATCTTGGTGTAGAAAAATAAATAAAATAAAATAAAAAATATCCTAATGTTCAGTGAACAGAGGAAACAGTATGTTAATCATTTGAAATTTATTTGATGCAAATTTTATTTTTAACTAATTAAATACTATTTTGAGTCTTTTGATTCTTCATGCATGTATGCATTTCACCATGACTTGAAATTTTAGCATGTTGTTGCCTCTGTCTTAGGAAACATCCCCTAATTTTTCTAAAGACAGAAAAGATCTCTGGACATAGATCCATATTTTTCATGTTTATGACTATTATTTGCATAAATTAATCATGATAATTAGCATGTTGCTTAGAAAATACTAAGAAAAATTTGGAAGGTTTACCATGACCAGAGAACCGTTTGGAAAATATTTCATAGGTTAAGTCATTAAGAATTCACCTAATTTCCACCAACCCTAAAAC
This sequence comes from Phalaenopsis equestris, assembly GCF_001263595.1. Taxonomy (NCBI): domain Eukaryota; kingdom Viridiplantae; phylum Streptophyta; class Magnoliopsida; order Asparagales; family Orchidaceae; genus Phalaenopsis; species Phalaenopsis equestris. The sequence goes on from NW_018252335.1 coordinate 6,668, forward strand.
AAAAAGAAAATTAATTATGGGTAACACAAACATCTAAATGACTTGATTTTTAATCTCCACTAAGATTCAAAGTACATAGAACCTTCCATTAAAATTTCAAAACATTTGGAGCTTATTTAATAACTCAAATTGATTTTTCAAGTTCAATGACATTTTTGGCACTAAAATGATTTTTAATAATTAAAATATAACTAAAAAAAATTATAAAAATTAGTTTTTGGAGTTCTTTGTGATCAGAGGAATTCTTTTATAATAAATTTTAAATTACAATAAAAATTCCATTTTAAAGTCTATTTTTGATATTTAAATAATTAAAAAATGATAAAAATCACAAAAATAATAAAATTCATGAAAATATTCTAATTTATTTCCAAAAAACTTAGGAATAATTGAAATATTTTGTCTGATCTTCTAAATAAAAATGTTGAATTTTGAAGCTTAAAATATTATTTTAAAGGCTAAAAATGGATTTTCACTAAAATAATTCTAATAATTCAAAGAAAAATAAAAAAAAAATTAAATTTGTTTTTTTTTTTTCCCATTTAAAGAATTTTATAATTAATAAAAACTCTAGAATTTGAAATAAATATAACAATTCAAATAAAATTCAAAAAAATATGAAATTTAGTGTAAATGATTCTCTGGTCTAAGTCTACCTCTAGTAAAAATAAAAATTTCAAGGGATTATGTTTTACCTTGGTCAAGTTAGGGAATTTTCTTTGAAAAATTCTATTTTTGCATTAAAATAAATATGTAAATTAAATTAAATTTTGAAAAACCATATTTTCTCCTCTTATGACTTAATTGATCCCTGAGTGAGGTGGGATAAAAATTCCAAAGTCATTTGAATTAAATTTGATGAATTATGAAGTGATAGAGCCTTAGGGGCAAAAATATAATTTTAGAAATTTGGCCTTAATTAACACTTAGGGTTAAGTCAGAAAGGGAAATGGCTAACTGACCGACTTTTTGTAAATCGATAAATACAAGAATTTGATGGCGCTACTAGAAGATTTAATTTCCAGCAACGACGTCCAAAAACTTGATCACGACTTTATAGATGTGTCTAATTTGATTAAGATGTATAAATATAATATTCAATAATGTTAAAGTCGAATTCGTCAACGCAAGTATA
>NW_018252335.1:8535-10587 GCF_001263595.1 Phalaenopsis equestris
GAATTCATAAATAAAATTAAAGTCATACAAACTACAACAAGTAAATAACTTATCTCTAAATTCTCCCTAATAACACTCCTCAAAGTTCCTATGGATCTCTTTCTTTTTTTACAGCACATAGAATTCCTCTTCGAAATACCAAGGAGGAAGAAATCTCTCACTTTCCCTCCACTCTTATAATTTCTCAAAGAAATCCTCACAATTTTTACACACTAATGGAACCTCTCTAACCTCTAAGGGCTTTCTAACATCAAGGCCCTTCCGCTTTCTAACATCAAGGACCTTCCAGGCTCTCCAGGACCTCTTAATTTTTGAGGACCTTCCAGGCTCTCTAGGACCTCTTAATTTTTGGCCAAAATATTCTTTTAAATTTGTGGATGAGCTTTCCCAAGAGTTGCGTAAGCATCCCTTCAAAATTTGGTCTATCCAAAGCTTGAGTAAGCATAACCGTCGATCTCGTCGTCGGCGACCTTGAGAGCGCCATCAGCGGGCTTCTGAAGATTTTTTCCTGTAGTCTTGGGAAAAACTCGTCGTCGACTGCCTTCGGCGGACTAGTTCAACTCTTCATATTTTGGTCCTTTTCGCTCCAAATTCGCTCATTTTTGTATCATTTTGCGCCAATGACCCTAATTCACCATTCCTACAACAAAACATCAAAAATACCTTTCTTTAAAGTGTAATATCATTAAAAACAGTATAAAATAGGTATGAAAATCTCAAGATATTTTTCTTTTGTCAAAATCCCCCAAACTTAACTATTACTTGTCCTCAAGTAATTTTAGTACTATATAAAAATTATGATATACCGCAGTAAATGCAGTAAAATTTTAATTTAAAAATACTATAAGTTTAATTTAAATAAATATGATAGTGAGATTTTCAAAAAAAAGTCAAGTAATTGAATCAACTCTGCAGCCTCTAGATTATTTAGTCATCAAGTTGTAAGAGTTCTAGTCTTCTATTTATTTCAAGAATGACTATATGTTGCAATATTAAGTCACTTAGAATATCCAAAAGATAAGAACTTCATGAGAACTCTTCTAGTAAAAGATCTATTCCATAAATATAAGTTCAGGAATGTATTTAAGTTTTCTCTTTAGGTAGGTCCAGTGAAGCCAATTTTTGATTAGGCATATCCTCAAGCTTCTCCTCACTTCCATAATTTTTTTTTCTTTTCTCTTTTTCATTTGGATTGTTTTCAATCCTATATATTTTTCTTTTCACTTCAAGAATTGTTTTCAATCCTTTCTTTTTTTCTTTTTCAAGGAGGATTACTATATCTGGATAGCCTTTAATAATTTTGAACTTCACTTAAATTTGTCCCTAAATTTGAAACTCAACGCATTTCTTTACCTTATAAATATTTCATAGTTTTTACATCATTGAGCCACAATTTTTTCTTCTCAAATAAATTTTCAGATTCTTAATACTTTAAAATATAGTTTCCTTTACTTTAAATAGTTAACTATAATCTTATTGTCTTATATTACAAAAATATTTCTTTATATCTACCCTAATATTTAAATAGTTACAAAAATATAGTTACCTGAATTAAATTCACTACAAAAAATTATATAAATAATTTTTGAAAATATTGAAATAGAGGACATCTAATAGTTAATCTTTTTCTTCCCTCCCCCAAACTTAAAATTTTTTAAATATGAAATAATACAGGTAGAAAGAAATACTATAAATATAAATCATACCTTTCATCATTCTGAAATTTCTGCAAGTCTTCTCAAATTTTTACTTCACCTGGTCTGTAATATTAGGAGCTTTCTACACATATAAATCATTAGAAGAATTTCTGGGTAATGAAATTTTTAAATAAGTATAAAACTAAAACAAGTACAACATTTCCTAACACAATCACAATACTAACATTAAAATTAAAATGCGAAATAAAAATCACATTACAATCCACAATTCTACTCAATATCTATTAAACTACACATGCACATTTAACTACCACACTAACTTTATAAAAATTAAAATTATCCAAGTACACAAAATGAAAGTCCAAATACATAAACATCCATTTCTATTACAAAA
>NW_018252336.1:0-759 GCF_001263595.1 Phalaenopsis equestris
GAAAACTTCTTGTTTTGTGCTCGCGCCTCCTTCCCGTAGACACTCCTCTGCGTCCAGCGGAACAAATCAGGAATTACTCCTCTACCTCTCACACGAGAATAATTGTCTCTCAAGAGCCGCCGCGCCTCGCCCAACTGCTTAGGTCCTCCTGCTTCGCGAACTCTCGAACATGGAACTCCCCGAATCCTTCTTTGCGCGATCTTCGCCTCTTCCCTCTGGCTGAGCTGCTCATAAGACCGAATTCCTCTGCCGGCAGTCCTGTCGCAAATTTTCGGCCCTCGCTCGATGACTGTTCCTCCTTCGTTTCACCGAATCTGTCGTGATTCGGCTACCTGTGATGCGATCCGGCTCCTCTATTTGTGAATGCCAAGCTCCTCTTCTTCGTCGATGGTCACAAACACCTTTACACGGATACCTCTAGCCAAGAAGTATAGATCTTCCCACAGACGGCGCCAATTGTTGTGAGATATGTACTTCCTGATATAGAAATGAGACGAAAAAGAACACAAGCAAACACAGATCGTTTACGTGGTTCGATCCAGTTGGATCTACGTCCACGGAAGGGAATCAATCAAATAGTTCACTAAGACAAAAGAAACGGAGAATACATAGCTTATACATAGAGATGAGCCCTCATCTTCCTTCTATGACCTCCCTCTCAAGCGACACCTTGATACAAGGCCTCAAGATGCTCTCCTCCTCTCTAACTCTATAGCTATTCTCTCCTCTTTTGTGGTAGCTTAAGATCTCTTCTCCCTT
>NW_018252336.1:1952-12658 GCF_001263595.1 Phalaenopsis equestris
GTCGTTACTCTCTTCTTTGGATTTCCTGGATGGCCTTTCTTTCAGGCTTTGCTTTTTTGCAATACATTTCAGCTTGCTACATTTAAGAGACAGTGGAGTCTACGGGCGTACAGGTTCATTTTACATTTACAGAATGTTATTCTATTTCTATTTCTACTTACTACTGTTATGTACAACATGTTACATTATTCTTGTTTCCACCTGTTGTTGTCCTATAAAACATGTTATACTGTTCTTTATATTATACTTGCTACTGTCATGTATGGCATGTACACTGTTCCTTTTATTGTGTTTTCTACTGTTTGCCCTGTACTGCACACTTTATATTACATAGTCTTAAGCATGCCTCCTTTCCATATAGGGTGTTTAGAGGACTATTACCATAGGGTCGTTTGATTTAACATCATAACTAGACACCCTAGAAAACTTAATCTCGTCACGACAAGGAGCTTGGAGTTAGCGCGGTGGGCAGCACGACCATCTTCAACAACAGAACAGGTCTTCCCCAGTTAAATCATTCCTTTCCTAGAAATTAAAACAACAATCAATAGGATTTCGAGGTTGTTCGCCTAGTGCAACATAAATTCTCAATCTTTTCGTTAGGCATTTGCATAGCTCTCCTGTACGATCTAAGCCCTAACTCGTTTTAGGATTCTGAGATTGTCGTCCTTCACGACTTAAATTTTTACATCTTTCAGGCTATTTGTGTGATCGCTTCACACGAATGTAAGCCCTAATTAAATAAAATTGGCAGGATAAAACACTTGAATATTCTTCCTCGAAACTGAAGTCAAACCATAGGGTAGACTAAGAAGCCACCGAGGATCTCCTCTGGATCTGTGGTATCCTTTAGTTCTTTTTCCTTTGGATCCTGTAATAAATGTTTCAAGTTTGAACCATTCCCTTTTGCACACTTCTTTTCTGATTTCGTAGAAAAGTCCTATCCTTTTGAAGTCCTTAAAGATAATTTTTTCTGATTTTTATTGAGAGTATTCTTAAGTAATTTCGGTCGCTTAAGATGTAATTAACTATAGGGGCTTGCCCTTATAGGAAGTTTTTCCGAACCCAGCTTAAAATAAATCCTATTTAATTTTTCATATTAAATAGAGGAATTTGTCGGCAAATAAAACGGTTTCGCAGAGCAAACGGACTACATATATATCTTAGTTTATTTGATCGAGTCTTATCCTCAAGTATTGTGTTTATCCCTTGAGATAGATACAGGGTTTGAGGTAAATCGCTCTTTCATTTAAACTATGAAAAATATGGGGTCAGTTTGATTTTCATATTTGATTTTAAACTTAAATCTATATGTAAATTAATGAATTGAAACGTCCTTCCGAGGCGGGCGACTGGATTTCTATTTCGGTGACCGACGGCTTCTTACGGGCAACTCCCCCAAACCCCCCACACCTTTTTCCTCGCCGACAGTTCTAAGCCATTATTATTAAAAATATTTGTTATCGATCTGCCATTTTAACTAGTGTTGGACGGCTCACCACAATGCCGTTTGCTCTACTTTTGCTTTCACCTGTATAAAACAGCCTTGCTTGCATCATCGTAGTCCATTTGTGGTGGCCAGTGGATAGAGAGAAAACAGCATAGAGAAATAGTAGGACTTGAATGTTGTAGTGTGTTGTGTAGTAATAACAAAGGAGGCGTTGTGAATATGCATGGCCTTTTGTAGTATACCAATTTCTTTCAGTTTTGGTTATTATCAAATATGGATGGTCGGTGCTTATCTACTTTAGAAACTCGAATGTGTTGATTTATTTGGAAAATACTATTGGATTTACTGTAATTGTGTCAAGGGGTGTGAGTCAGGTCGACTCATGAGTCGGCTCGAGCTCGGCTTGCGAAGTAGGTAGAAATTAACATTGATTTTGCACACATAAGTTCAGTTAAAAATCTTATTGCTTTACACACCCATGATGGGTAACCCAACTCTGGATGTTGTAAGGAATTTCTGATAGATTTATTTTTTGTTTGATGGGATTTTTTTGAGCTTTGGGCAACGCACCGCGTTCTCTCTTCAACCTGTCATCATGGCCCAATTTGCTGTGACTTTTATGGCAATAATGGAAATTCAAGGCTGTAAAAAGGTTATAATGCTGGGCGATATTGTCAAGTAATTTCCACTATAAAGGTTGTGAAAATTGGATTGATTATTGAGCTATAAGAATAAGATGTTCAAAGTTTGATGGTTGAATGAAGGGTTTAATCGGATGATGTAATAAATATTTAAATTATTGTAATATGATTTGAATAATGCAAGGATATAAATATAAATAAATTCATACATGATTAAAATTTTATATATTTCTAAACTTTAAACTCAATATAGAACTTGTTAAGATATAACTATATGTATATTATAAATTTAGATATATGTTTGCTATTATATATATACATGCCGCATACTCAGATTAATTGGTCGGACATCTGCTTGTCAGTTGTAAGTTCATTTTGGTTTGGGGTTTGATTCCCCCCGAATGTAGGGTGTGGTACTCGAATTCATAAGTGCATAAGGGATGATCAGGGCTCGTATAATAGTCTTCGGTCATTCCTTTGTGGAAAAAAAAAAGAGCCCGTCCTATAACGGATGTAGAGCAAGATTTAACCTAAATATTGCCAACGATCATTTTAGACAAAATAAAGCCTCGGATTTGATAAATCCGTATTTCATTGATTTTGGCCTTAAATCCTAGCTTCGCTAAATCCCTTTAATCAGTGGATTTAGTAAATCCGAGGCGGGCGCAGATGAAAAAGTAAACGTGATGTTACATTCCTCAATGGTTTCAGGTAGGAGAAGAATGGAAGGAGGAGAAAAGTGAAAGTTTCGGGTCTCTTTAAGCAGAGATCCCTTCACTGTGTTCCAAGCTAGCTATATTTGTAACTGTATCGGGAGAGTTCGGTCATGAAGGCGATGGTCTTCGACAAAATAGAGGGAAAAGGGAGGGACATGATAGTAAAAAAGAAGATAGATAGATAGATAGTAAAAAAGAAGCCCTGGTGTGCTTGCTCCTGATTTGAAGAGCTCGCGTCATGGGATTCGAACCCCGATCCGAGGGACTTACAACAGAGGCCGCACCAAATATCATTCGCATATATATATATATATATATATTATTTTTCCAACCCGTAGTGTTCAGGGTGGGTTTTTAAGATTGTGTGGATTTAACTTAATCTTGCCAACATTGCATGCATGCACACTCACATAAAAAGAAATATTGCTTTAAAAGGGTCATACCACGCAATTCAGTCATGGGTGTCTGATCATATGGAAGCCATATACACTAATGCTATATGGGGAATGCAGCTGTATTCTGATGTATGCCTCATTTTTGAGCCATAATCTGCAGCCGTATTTTGATTTATACGTCATTTTTTATCCATGAAATATCTTTGGTTTTCTGATTGTTTTGTTCACATGTCTCGGAACAGCGGTGAAACTTTATATTGATCTTTTCACTTGAATTCTACTTGCAATGGAAGTTTCAGGAGCCTTAGGCTACTCGTAGGAGCCCTGCAATCTTTCCTTCTGCCTTTTTAAATGGTGAATGTGACTATCTTCTATTTCTTTTGCGTTTTGTGTGCATGAGAGAGAGAGAGAGAGAGAGAGAGTTGGGGGAAGAGGGGGGGAGTTTGTGTGGTGAATTCTCTGATTTTGTGATACCTGACATCAATGTGCTTTGTTCTCGCATGGTACACCTGGTTCTTGGCCAGATAAATGACACTCTAACTGTCACAATGCAACTGAACTCCACTTTCCTCAACACTCTGAAATTCGGCTTCCTGCAATGAAACGCTGAAAAACCCTTTACCCCTTCTGTTGTGAAAATCCCTTCTGCTGTGAAAATCTGTTCATATTAGGCTTATTTTACATATTCTTGTTTGTGTTTTGCTCATGTGTGGCTTGAATTTGGATCAAACTCGGGTTGAGGTATTTTAGATTGAATTTTATGTGCCAAGCTGCTATTTTCCGAGAGAGCTTGACAAAATGTCTTTATAAAATAAGATAAAAAAAGAAATATTCTTTGTATACTTCATTTTTTAGTCAGAATCTGTGTGGGCAATGATTATAGCTTATTGGCTGGCCATCTTCTGCATATAGCAGCCCTGGAATGTATTTATTTTCTGATACTTACGTCACATATTTCTGACAATAATGCTGAAACTTTCTATAGATCACTTCACTTGGAAGTTTTCAGAGGAGCCTTAGGCTATTCATATGAGCCCTCCAATATTTTCTTCTGCTTCAAATCGTGAACGTGACAAACTATCTTAATTACTGTCATGTTTTTGGTTGTGTGATAGCTGGACATCTTTGAATGGGATAGAGCTTCTCATGCAAAAATCAGTGGTATTATATAATAGATTCCACAATCTTCTGAGCCCGGCCCATGTTTTGTTATTCTTTTCTTTTTCTTTTTTAATTCCCTTTTCCCCCCTTTTTTTATTTTTTAAACTTTTTGCATTTGTTGGGAGATACAAAGATTTGGGTGGTAGAAATGTAAAAATAAAAGTTCAGGTATTAGATATACAAATTAGTAGGAACTGGGTGGTATGTATGTAAATGCCCCTTTTTTGGGTCTTCATGTAACTGTTGGTTCCTACTAATGCATGTTCTTTTGATAATGTAAGTTATTTCTCGAGAAGATTCCTAGGCTAGGCATATGAGCCGTCCAATCTCTTCTGGTTTTTCAAATAGAGAATGTAAGAAAGTATCTTTTATTTCTGTCTCTGAGAGTGTTTAAAGTGCTATGTATGTAATTATCCCTTTTATTTAACCATTGCCCAGACATTTGACCGGGAGGCCCACATTATTCAACGAACCCAAAAAAAAACAACACCCATATTATATACTGGACTGAACGCTTTTTCAGGCTTCTGACCTTATTAACTTCTAATACCTAAAATACCCCCTCTTGTATCTACTTTACTAGGGGTACAGATGTAATCTCATGGTCCCCTTATCTATAAATAAGGGGCTTATTTCATGAATAAGGGTTACACAATTTTACTGTTCATTACTATGCTCTCTTTGCTTTTCTCTTATCTTTAACACTATTCTTTCGGCTTGTCTCTCGGACAATTTCGGATTCAACAGTCACCATTTGTTTAGTAGTATAATCTTGGGGCTGTTATTTGTCAAACACATGCTGATAATCACATTATTTTGTGTTAATTTCTAAACTCGAGCATGTCTCGTGCTACATATGAATCTTTAAATGAATGCAAGCATATATGAATTGGCCTTCCGGAGCTATTGAAGCATATACGAGTTTGCCTTATTAGTCTGCCAATTATTTTACTACTTGTAATTATTAAAGTTTAGGTGTTAGATATGTAAACGCAAAGGAATTGTGTTGTTGTTGACCTCATTTTTAGTGAGGTCTAGTCTTTCTCTTAGGATTTAGGATCTAGCCTTAGAGATCTCCCTTTGACTATCTTAGAACCTTAGAAATGGGACATAACCCACTTCTGTCCTTTTTTGTGGTTTCACGTGTGTGGTATCGACTTCTAGCACTTAGAAGGATAGAACCAACATGAGGAAGAATCAACATGAGGAAGCCCAAAAGGAATTCCTATAGGACCTTTTGAGCCTTAGGGTAATCTTCTGCACAATTCGCAGTCTTAGAGTGGCCTTTTGTACAATTCGCACTCCCGCGCACAAAACTTCGCAATTTGGAGAATCGACGCGTCCGATCGTTACAATTCACATCGCTTGCACTGTTACCTGTCCAAGACTCGAATAAACTTTTTGAAACGATTGATCGCGAGTCGAAACTTCGTGAAATTTGAATTTTGATCCGTTTTTGACCCGATTGTCGACGAAGTCGTCCGAGCGACCTCGGATGACAAAACGGACTGCACCGACTCATCCGGAATATCGATTTTGCCTAGGGAGGACATCCATTTTGTTACGACACCGCGCGTGAATAAATCGCATATGAATTAGCATATATATATATATATATATTAATTTATATAAAACCAAATCTCCCTTTCCTCTTTAAGCACTAAATCCCGAAACGCACGCACCCGAGCTCTGCCTCCCTTCCCTCTCCTGTTCGCGTGTCTGGCCTTTCCTTTTCTTGGTCTTGAGCCAACCGAGCTCCTCCTCCACGCGAGGGAAAGTTGACTTCTCATTCATCCTTGCCCGACACTTTCTGCCTGCGGCCCTCCTTCCCGAAGCCGTGCTAGTCTCTCCGAGCTGTGGTTTTCCTTTTCTTGATAGTTTGACTATGGGAAGCTTACTCCCTGGTACACTCGAATGACAAATTTTCTCTTCTTCTCGATACTTCCCTCCTTCCCTCGCTGCCGTTAGGCTGGCCGGTCGGTCCTAGATGTTTCAGTTGATTCGCCTTCTGTGAGCAGGGAATGCGTCCTTTTCTTCTTTGGCCCGATTCGAGTGTCGTGGGTCGATGGTGTGATCTCTTTTCTCTTCTCCTCTTTTCTCTGCCTATAAACATAGTTTTTTTTTGGAATTTTGGGGTTGTTGAAACTTTACAAAAAAAAGGAGAGTAGAAATTTTAGCTGTGAGGAGATTAGAATGGGGATTTCTGTGAGAGCATTTCCTTGAGGTGAATTCTTGTGTTGCAGTGTTTTACATTGGCATTAAGGAGGTACCTCTTCTTTCCCCCTTTTTCTTCGGTGCCCTGTTTTCCTTTCGGTTTTCCTCTCTGCCGAGCCTTTGAACTTGGCCCTGTTGGATGGTACATCATACTAGTTTACTTGACTGTCATATATTTTTGAGATATTCGCATGTGGGGGATGAAATGTGAGCATGCGTTAGAAATTGGACTTGGATATTTGCTTAAAGTGGTGGATATATGACATGTTTTCTGTTTATCATATCATGTTTTTGTTGGCAGCGATTTGGATAATTGAAGCAGGGTTTTGGAATAATTTATACTCCTCTTGCAAGCATGTTGGGAGGTGTATTATGAAACTTTCTGTTTATCTTTCGTTCGGCATGAGATATTGAGGAATCTATTTGGTCTTTCATGCATGCTAGGGGGTTTCGGTTTTGGCATCTTAAGACTTGCTCTTGCTTAAAATGAATGCTAGAGAGTTCACTTTACTTTTTTTATACATATGTGGGGGTTCGGTTTAGCTCCTGCGGCTTTCCCTCACTTGAAATGCATGTTAGGAGGAAATTTATTTAATCTGGAAAGCTTTGTATTTTGTTTTGAGGGTTTGGTTTAGCTCCTTGTGACGCTTCTCCAATGCTCAAAAAAATATGTTGGAATCGTTGTATGCTTGGAATATTTAGACATGCAGGTTGTTCCTTGGCTTTGGATGGCTTGGTTTTACTTATAGGTGGCTAAAACTTTAATTTCTGTTCAAGCCTGAATTTATATCAATGCTTGGGGCCCGTTTTAGTCTTGTTAAGCTCTGTTTTGGCTTTTGGTTCTTGTTAATGCTCAAAAAAATCTGTTGGAATCGTTGTATGCTTGGAATATTTAGACATTTATTATTTTGTTTTATGGAAGCATGGATTTTAATATTGCTGAACTCGGTTTTGGTCCTTGTTGGGCTCGGTTTTGGTCTGGTTGGGAGGCTGACTTTGGGCTCTTACTGATTTTCGATTTAGAGGTGGCTGGAATTTTAATTTCTATCAAAGCTTGGATTAATATCAATGCTTGGGTCCCGAGCTTTGGCTTGAAACGGCTAGAACTTTATTATTTTTTTTTATGGAAGCATGGATTTTAATATTGCGGTCCCGTTTTAACTTTGTTGGGCTCGGTTTTGGTCCTTGTTGGGCTCGGTTTTCGGCATTCTACGGGTTTTTGGCCTAAATTTGCATATGCTGAAGAAATTTATTTTAGAAGAGTTTCATGGCTGCTCTTGTTTAAAACATGCGTTAGTTCTATATTTTGTTGTCTTGAGGGTATCGAGATGTTTTCTATTCTTTTGTTGTAAATTTAGTTGTGGCTCGGTTTTGGCTTGACTTGAGAGCTTGGTTTGCTTGTTTTAGCTCCTACTCGAGAGCCCATGATTGAGTCCCTAAAACTTGTCTTTACTCGAGACTTTTGATGGCTTGTGTTGCTTGTCTTTGGTCCCTACCCGAGAGGTGGTTTTGCTAATTTGATTTTAATTCCTACCCGGGAAATAGCTTGGTTCTTTTTTATTCTTGTTGGTCGCGGCTCTTACCCGAGAGCCTGTTTTGGTTGTGTTGTGTTGTCTCCATTCGAAGGTTGTTATTTAGTTTTGATGGATTGATTTGGCAGTTTATGAGGCCGCAATTTGATGTTTGCTTGGTGCCTAGCCGTAGGTTTGTGATTTGGTTCATCTTGCTAGGCTTGATTGGCTTGAATGTTGTGGATGAATCAAGTTTGCCATCCCAAAAAATTATAATCATTTTAGTTGTTCTTTCATGTTTGTCAGGGAATGCATAACAACTATTGATGGTTCTTTTGGTTGTTGTAGTCGTGGGCCTTACTTGTGCCTTGGGTTGCCTCTGGTCATGGGCTTTAGCAACTGCTCTTTGCTTCCTTAAACCGTGAACTTTAACAGTTCTTTTCAGGGCTCTTTGTTGTCATAACCGTAAGCCTTGCGTGTTATCTTTTGGGCTGCCTTTGATTATGGGTCTTGGCAGCCGTCCCTTGCTTTAGCCGTGAACCTCTTTTGTCTCCGTTCCTTGCCCTGGCTGAAAGTCTTGGTAGCTGCTTCCTCCTCTCTATTGACTCTGGTCGTGAGCATTTATTTGGTTTTGTTGGAAGTTTTTTTTTTATGCTTATTTGATTGTGAGATTACAGATTAATTTGGAGGTTGGAAGATTTTGATGTCAACTTTGGGATTTTGGGAAGATTTGTAAGATTTATTTGGGAGAGCATTTGGTTGATTTGATCAATCCTATGTCTTTGGGGTTTGAGAAAATTAGCGCAAGGTGCCCCTTTATGTTTGTTAGGAAAGACCTTGGGCCCTATTTCACCAGGTTTTTTCGATACGAGTTTTGAGAACTGATTCATTCTCCTTTTTTCCTTTTTTGGTATTTTAGATGGATCAATGTCTACTCTCTCTAACCCCATTTTTGTTCTTTTCTTTCCTTGCTTCTTGGTTCGTTCTTTTTGACGTTTATGTCCGATGCATAAGTGTCCACATATAGCCTTTTGTTATACGTGAAACCATTAAGCAAAGTCGCAAGTAGTCGTTTTGGAGCGTACGGTGGTGATGATAAAGACACACCGAAGATAGAGCAGAAAGATGCCCTATCTTATAACATCAAGATTCAGGTATTTGATGAAAAATAGGATAACGATATTCTTCACCTACATAAGTCTAGCGGTAGTCGGCTCGAACCTCCTCAGGTTATTGGCAGTCCTATGCCTGGCAGTGTAATCGACTCGTGGACAACGAAAATTTCTAAAAAAATATATAAGTTTTGATAAACCCTTTTCAAGCAAAAACATACTTTTCTACGAAACAAAAATTGATAACTATTCTTTGCATGTTTAAAATTTGTGTGTATGTCAAAAACATAAATTTTAAAATACATTTTAAAGTTAGTTGTCCACCTGACGAATACTTGTTTAGGCTGGGAAGTAGCCCTCCAGGTAAGGTTCAAGACACCCTTCTAGACGAGTGGCGGGGTCTATACATTCGGGTGGCCCAGGAGCAGTAGCCTTCGTGGACCCTCGAGAATAAATATATAGTTGAGTCTAGTCCCATACGAGTGCTTGCGGTCTCCCTCACCCGACCTTTTTTTTGTTGTTTTATCAAAGTTTTAGGACAGGGCACTCGTGTTACTTTTTTTTTTTTCGGGATTTTTCTGGGGTTTTTGAAGATTTTCTTTTACTTCAGTCTCTTTTCGTTGATTTTCTCGAGTTTTCTGCTTTTCTTCGGTTTTCCTGGACGACGTTTCTTCCGGACTTTGCTTTTGAGATTCATTTAAGCTTGCTATACTTAAGGAATCTCTGATCTCACGGGTGTACAAGTTTGCTTTACATTTTTCAATATTTTATTTTTCTGCTTCTACCTGCTATTGTACTGTATAGCATGTCATATTATTCATGTTTTCTACCTGCTACTGGTCTTCCTGTACAGCATGATTATGTCATTTCTACTTCTACCTACTACTATACTGTATAGCATGTTATATTATTCATGTTGCTGCCTGCACTGTACTGTATAACATGTTGTATCATTCTGTACTGTATAACATGTTGTATCATTCATATTTCTACTTCCTACTGCTCCACATGCATCCTACTGTTTGTCCTGTACTGCACACTTTATATTATATAACTTCAAACATGTTTCCTTTTTATATAGGATGTTTAGAGGACTACAACCATAGGGCCGTTTGATTTGACACTATAACTGGACACCCTAGAAAACTTAAACTCATCATGGTAAGGAGCTTGGAGCTAGCGCGGTGGGCAGCACGACCATCTTCAACAGCATAACACGTCTTCCCCAGCAAAATCATTTCTTTTCCTAGAAATTAAACAACAATCCATAGGATTTCGAGGTTGTTTGCCTAGCGCAACATAAATCCTCTATATTTTCTTTAGGCATTTGTATAGCTCTGCCGTACGATTTAAGTCCTAACTCGTTCTAGGTTCCGAGATTGTCGTCTGATATGACGTAAACCCTCATATCTTCCAGGCGATTTGTGTGGCCATGTCACGCAAATATAAGCTCTAATTAAATAAAATTGGCAAGATGAAACACTTTAATAATTTCTTCTCAAAACT
>NW_018252336.1:13249-14407 GCF_001263595.1 Phalaenopsis equestris
GACCTTCCGAAGCGGGCGACGGGACTTCACTTCCAGCGACTGACAGCTTCTTACGGGCAACCCCCGAACTTTTTAGCGCCGACAGTTGTATGTGTGTAAATGATCCTCCTTTCGTATTGATGCATGCTAGAAAATTTGCGGTAGTAGAGAAATGGATTATCGTTTTAGCGTTGCACGAGAATTCAATATACACTCAGATAAAAGAAAGCAACTAATAGTGACACCAAAAGTTTTACGTGGAAAACCCTTAAAAAAGTCACGAGGTCTAGCCCAGTTGAAGAAATGTGTTATAAACTGGATATTACATGTATAGTCTCTAGTCCCACAGGTTGGAAAGGGTTGAACACTTTTCGGAGCTACAAATTCACTCCACGAGTAAACTTGTTATGAGAAGTTGGCAGCGATCGATGGCAATCGGTGGAGGCCGGCAGGTGGTGTTCAGCGGCAGTCGACAGTGATCGACTGTTACTGGAGTCGACGATGACTGGAGTTATGCTGTACTTCAGCTCCTCAAAACTTCAAGCTCTTCTTCAGTCTTGAAGCTTTTCTCTTCCTCATGAGTGGGGTGGGGCTCTTTTTATAGTGTTGCACTTCCAATTAATTGAGGAATTTAAACTACTTTGATCAGACGGTCCAGATAACTTGTTTTGATCAGTCGGCATTTAATGGAAATTTGATTGTTCTAATGATATTGCAATTGAGCGATCTTGGGCCCGTTGGATTCGTTTTGTTGAGACGCTCGATTCGACTTTAAGTTTGCTAGATTCGACATTCGTTTGACCTTCTAAATATGTCTAGAAATCTTTCAAGAGTTGTTTAATGACTTGACTTGAGCTTTATTTGGTTCAGATTGAACTAATTTTGATATCATTGTGTCTGTCTCATCAAGTAGATCAGTTCGACTATAAGTTTGCTGAAATTGGAGATCTGGATGACTTTTAATTGAAGTTTGAATGTTTCTTGCTCAAAAGATTGCCTCGAGATTCGTGTTATGCTTCAAGATTTGTGCTAGGTGATGAAAATTTGTTGGTGGCGTATCACATATAACTCTGGACTCGGTTTAAAGTTTTAATGTGGTAGTGGGCAGCATGATGGACTAATGGGTGTTGGTAGTAGTTGATGATTGTTGTCTCTCTTCCCTAGTTCATATTTAGCTGT
>NW_018252337.1:0-360 GCF_001263595.1 Phalaenopsis equestris
ACTTATAACCATGCCAATTGGCCCAAAGAAATGTTCTATTTTCTTCATAGAAATATTTTACATCAAATTTAATCATAAATTTGCAATGGTAAAACCTTTTGATCATCTAATTTAGTTTAAATCCAAAACCCCAAATTAGCCCCAATATTGGCTAACACCCCAAATCTCAACAATTGAATGCCCTAAACCTCAAATTGGCATCCAATTTTTGTTGAAAATCCTTTGTGATCAATTTGAGCTTAGTCCAAAGCTAGCTCAAGTTTGACCCAAATTAGCCCCATATGCCTAATTTGGGTCTAAATCCAAATTTCATCAAAATCCACTAAATTCACTACCAAATTGATTTCAAAATGACTTTCA
>NW_018252337.1:1087-1781 GCF_001263595.1 Phalaenopsis equestris
TGCTCCAAACTCCACCAAAATCAAATTAACCTTGCACACACCTTCACAACAGTGAAGGAAGCCAAACCCCCATCAATTCCCCCTCTGAAATAGCCTCTACCATAGCTCTCAACCAACACCCAAAATTGTTTGTGGTCGAAATCATATATAGGCCTTACACCATCCCTAAGCTCTTTGGGACCCAATGAAGGTGTGAAGAATCTCTGATTGAGGCCAAACCTCTCGGAGCAAAGGTATAACCTCACTAACTCTCCCGAGCCTTCGCGAGCTCTTCATTTATGATGGCTTGATTTCATAGTATGTTTACCATATAGATGTGTTCGTCTCTTCAAGAAGAACAATTTAAAAAGAAATCATCAAAATCCATTAAGAAACGAGAGAGATATTAAGGTTATAAGTTTGACGGCTCTCGATTAAGGCCATCGGGAACAATGAACAGATGCCGTCCATTCTCACGTGTATTGAATGGATGGCGGAGATCAAGCCAGATGATCCTCTGGAATGATATGGCGGGCCGCGTGGCAGCTGACTCAGAAAGAGGCGTCGAATATAAGCGCACCACGTGGTTGTTCGACGGATCCGATGATCCAGTCAGCCCGTGGTTTGAATAAATAAATAGGGGGATTTAATAAATTCAGAAAATAGCCCCTAAACTTCAAAAATCCATATCTTTGCATAGAAAATTCATAAAAAT
>NW_018252337.1:2087-10147 GCF_001263595.1 Phalaenopsis equestris
GCTTAGAAAATTCTACAAAAATTCATGTAAGTTTCCTATGGCTAGAGTAGTCTTAGAAAATAATTTCATGATTTTTAAGAATCAAAACATCACTATTTTGAGAAAACCCTAATGTGCTTACAACATTTAATTTGGAGTACATTGAGATCAAAATCACTTGATGTTTGTTCTCCACTGTGGCTCATGAGTCAGAGAACTGACCATAAAAATTTCAAAGGATTTTGAGATCATTTGATATTTTTAATTGATTTTTAAAGATCATCATCAAATTTAACACTTAAATAATCTTCAAAAATCAAAATATAACTCCAAAAATTATTAAACATAGTTTTTTGAGTTCTCTGACATTAGGGGGATTTAATAAAACTAAAATTATATTTAAAATAAAAACCTGAATTTTAATTTTTTTTTTAATATTTTAATAATTAAAAACAATATTAAAAATTACAAAAGAGAATCAGAAGTTAAGGACTGATTCAAAAATGAGAATTGAAAGTTAATGCTCAATCTCAAAAGAGAATGTCGGAACGTAAGGACCGACCTCAAAAGAGTGAATCATAAGTTAAGGACTGATTCAAAAATGAGAATTGGTGGTGTTGAATCTAAAGATATATATCGTGTGCAAAAGCTGACACTGTTGAAGAAAATTTGTGAAATTTTGTGAGGTTTTATGCAGAACATGAAATTCCACGGGGATGTTAAGAGAATTAGTGCAGACAAAGATAGTTGTGTTGCACGAGCAAAGAGTAAGAAACCTCAAAATTGAGAGATTCAACTCAATAGATTTATTTTCTTTTCTTGTTGTTTTTATCATGTTTAATTTTCAAAATATGTTTTAAAAAAATTACTTTTAGTTGGTTGATTTTTCAAAAGAGACTTGTTTTGTTGTTTGTTTGTTGGTTTTTTTGTCAAATTTTATTGTTTTGTTCTTTGTTAATTGTAATTTTGAGCCAACGTATGGTTCGTGGCTTTTTTCCATCGCAAAATTGGGGCAATTGAACAAACTGACAAATTTCTAAAAGAAACTTCATTAATCTTCTCCAATAAATGTTACAGATCAAGTTTAGGCTAACGCCTCAAAAGTAAAATATGCTAACTGCATCGAAGTACATCCAAAATATCTTAGGCCAAGCACATATGATAGGCTGAGTATCTCTGATATATATCATATTTGTTGTAATGTAGTAAAGCGGAAAAGAATCCCTTGACTATCTGTTCTTATTATGACGAGCTCCTAATCGAGCAGACTTTCTAAGCCAGGCTCTAGGATAGAGTTCCCTTTGCACGTACTTAAAGGTACAACCCTCTCATAGCTCGTATGGTAGCAGCTCCTCCAGTTCTGGATCTGGCTGAAATTCGTACAGTATTTTGCTGTCATCCATCCGTCGGAAGGTCATAGACACCCTACGGTGTTGTACTCCTGGAATACAGTGCTTGGCAATGTCTGCACCATTGCCTTCGAGAACAAGTATTGAGCCAACTGGTAGGGGAATCTCCACAGATCCTCTGAACTCACTAGGGCCAATACTAGGGCCAATGATGTCAATTTCAATTTCTTTCCCAAATAAGATTTTGCTTTTACTCATGAATGAAACCGTGCAGAAAGGTGTCAAGATGTCATGGTGGTCTATATGTGAAGGGATGCAATCACCCTCATTGTAGATGTTGATACTGCAACTGTTAGGAATGCAATTAGCGAGCAGTATACTCCACCTGACCATTTTTTTAATCATCCACTTTATCATTGGCGGGAGTGGGGGCACCCTATCTTGTCATGTCTGAGAATCCCAGGTAGATTACTTGTCTATCATTTGTAAGGTTGTAGCAGCAGCCACACTGGATAGTAATTCTCCCTTTTCCTTGCATTCATTTCCTCGGCTCAGGAAAGGTCCTTTCCATGAGCAGGCCTGCTCGACCTCTATCCCTTAGGTCAAAAATGCAGTCAAGAATATTTTTCATCACTCTTTGAGAAGACTTGAGAAGACCCTGGTGTATAATTCCAATCCTTCCAGTATGTTGATGAACATCCCTTGTACCTCTTCGTAGAATTCAAAATTTCTTTTGTTCACTTTACTTATTCTTACTTTGCTTATTTTTGCTTATTCTGTAATATTCTGTCGTGCCTATGATTTTTGGCAGTCAAGGAAGTTCCCTTGTTCCAACGATGATAGGAACCCAAGCTGGTGCTGACTCTGGCTCTAACGGAATGTATGATTTTACGTCTGATGGGATGTATGGCCTTGTACCCCTCGGAACATATGGCTATGCATCCATTGGGACATATGAATCTGCCTCTATCAATCTGCCTCTATCAGGTAACCAACAGTCTGAGATCCATCATCTGTAGAGGCGTACTCCTCTAAGGTACTGTAGTGTTATAGGTGCAAGACATTGCAGTTCAGGCATTCCACGAATGCCCCTGTAGCTGACGATCGTGCAGGTATTTCAACATTGCAAGTAGGGCAACCTCTGCACAGAACATTTGAAGCTAGTGGTATTTCTAGCTCTGTAACAAACCTAGATTCATCATCTGTGGCAGGCGAGCTTGAAGAAGTTTCTCTCATGCCTGGATCATTCCCCTCAGGAATAGGGTGAGTAATTTTTCTGTCTCTTCCCAGCCCCTTTCTCCTCTCGTAAGGAGGCCCTCTGCTTTTAGTGGCCAGCATTATTGCATTGTTTTCTTCGTAGTGGACTGTCTGGCAATCTTTCATTAGCAGCAGCGACCAGGCCCTCAATTGGCATAGCTATCATGGATGGTAGACGGCTGGGCCCGTCCATTGGGTCCTGTTGTACCATCACATTCTTTCCTTTTAGTGACACACTCTCTTTGGTGGTCAACCTTAGCAGTGAGGGCAGCCCTTTCTTTCCCCGTCAACTGACGACATCATTAAAGGCCCCTCGTAATCCATGCTGACTTGATTAAATTCCAAGTCAAAATCTATAGTGTCACCCTGCGATGCCATTTCTTCATTTAGTGCAAGATTCCAGCCATCTTTAAAGGTGAAGATCAGCCTCTGGCCTGACATTTCTCTACATACGACAGAAAAAATGTCAGTGGGCTGAAACTTGAAACGTAGCGTGAACAAAAACAAAACAAAGTATTTATTAAAGTAAATTTTAGTTTATTTTGGTGAAGAGATCATTTATTTATGTTCATTTATTTTTGGTGAAGAGATCATTTATTTATGTGTGAATTTTGTTTAATTTAGTAGAATATTAAGTTAAAATGTAGAAAGGAGAGATTTTGAAGTGTAATTCTTTTCAAAATTTTTCAATATATTGAGGTTAATTTTGTTACAAAAATTTTGGACCTGGTCACAGACTTTTGGCCACATAGATTACCCCAAAATAGTTGAAATTTCAAATTTTCAAATCAAGCGATGGCGAGCAATGTCAGGCTGCGTAGTATGTCTTCAGGTATCGTCCATTGATTGGTAGCATGGGTCTTTCACCCCGAAAGTCTACTAACTGGTAGGCTCCTCCTGCGTAGACCTTTTCATTGACAAATGGTCCCTCCTAAGTTGGCTCAAATTTTTCACCTATCTTGCGACATGCAAGAATAGGTCTTTTGAGCATGAGGACGAGGTCAACAACTTTGAATGTCCTTGAGCAGACCAATTTGTCATGAGCTTGTACTATCTTTGTCTGGTAAAGTTCCAAATATTGTTGTACTTCAAGTTATTTTCCTTCAAGACTCTCTAGTTCTTTGAGCCTGAGTTTTGTATTTTCTACTTTTTTCTGTTGTGAGTTGGTTGGTGACTGTGACTCTAATAGACGGTGTCCGAATTTCTAACGGTAGCACGACCTCAGACCCGTACACGAGCATGTAGGGTGTACACTGAGTGTGAGTCTTGAACATCGTTCAGTAGGCCCACAAAGCTTCTAACAATTTGTTGTGCCAATCCCTTTTATTTTCATTGAGTGTCTTCTTTAAAATATGTACCAATGTCTTGTTGAAGGCTTCAGCCAATCCATTTGCTCTAGGATAGTAAATTGTAGAGTGTCTTCAATCTATCCAGTGTCGTTTGACAAAATTGTTAATTTTGGTGCTTTTGAAAGTTGTTCCATTGTCAAAAATTATTCTTCGTAGTACTCCAAAATGGTAGACTATTTGACTTTTGAAGAACTGAAGAACGTGTGGTGTCACAATCTTTTGTAGCGGCACTGCCTCTGCCCATTTGGAGAAATAATCCATAGTGGCAAGTATAAACCTGTGTCCATTAGAGGATGGAGGGTCTATCGGACCTATTATGTCTATGCCCCAACACTCGAATGGCCACGAGGACGGTTGGGTGTAGCACATTCAGAGGTTGGTGTAAGATCACCCCATGCACCTGGCACTGGTGACATATTCTGACTGTATCCACGCAGTCGGACATCATTGTTGGCCAATAATATCCAAGTTTTTTGATCTTCAGTTTCATCTTCAGCCCTGACTAGTGAGCGCCACATAATCCGACATGTACTTCTTTTGCAATATTCTGTGCTTCTGCTTTACTTAAACATTGTAGCCACATCTGGTCGAATGATCTCCTGTAGAGGGCATCACCTACTACACCTACTAGAGCATACGACATTACGACATAGCCCTTCTTGTAATGTGATGTGCCTTAGACTTATCCTCTGGCAGCTTTCAATTTTGCAAATATTTTACTAATGGCTTGTGTCAATCTTTGTTGATGTCTGCAACCACAATCTTTGTTTGTTCTTCTTTTCCAAGCTTGTGTAGAGTTTCAGGATTAATCTGAGATAAAACTTATCTTCCTTGTATTGTGATTTCAATGGAATCCTTCGGGGTACATGCCAAGTCCTTAGCAAGTTTTGCTAAAGCGTCAGCATGGGCATTATCTCATCTAGGAATCTGTTCCAGTAGCTTCATCGCGTACTGATGGTATTCCGCTAATCTTGGTTTCAAAATCTTATATTGTCCGGAGACTTGTTAAATGACGAGTTGTGAGTTGCCATAGATGGAAATGTTTGTTATATCCATTGAGATTACCAATTCCAAACCAGTAATTAAAGCTTCATACTCTGCTTCGTTGTTGGTGCACAGATCTGTCAGGTGGTATGAGAACCTCAACATACCTTTATCTGGCGTGATAAAGATCAAAACAATACCTACTTTTCCTGGCATAATTGTGCCTAATCCTTTTCTTTTCTGGTTGATGAAGTCTGGTTGACGAAGCATCGTCGAAGTACATTTCCTAACGTTGTGCACTGGAGAATTTCATTTGTAGTATTTGCTCATCTAGTAACTCATCATTAAGAGGGGACCCAGCTGGCAGTGGGTGTGCAGTGAGAACTTCTGCTAAAATCTATCTCTTAATAGCATGGAGGAGAAAAATTTATATCAATATACAGTAAAATCATTGACCAGACGTTCAGAGAGTGTTGGTTGGGTCATTAAATATTGCAACCGGTTAAATTTTGAGATTAAGGTAATCTTATGAGAGAGCAAGTGATGTCTAAGTTTTTGGACGAAAATAATTAACGCCAGACAATGCTTCTCAATAACTGGATACCTTATTTCCATCGGTATTAGACGACGACTCAAGTAGTAGAGTGCATTTTCTTTACCCACGTACGTCATTGACTTGGGCTAAGGCTAAGAGGGCTTCGAGAGAGTCATCTAAGGCCGCGGTATAAAGTATCAAACTTTTCCCTTGGGATAGGGGCTGACAAAACAAAAGGTGTCATTAAATATTGTTTAACATCCTCAAAGGCCCACTGGCATTTCTCTTCCCAAATGAATTTTGCATCCTTTTTAATTAATGCCGAGAAGGTTTGACACCTACCTGAGTTTGACACCTACCTGAGAACCTGAGATATTAGAAATAAAGCATCTCAGATCTGTCAATTTCTCCTAGAAGGAACATAGTTGTTTCAAGGTTTTAGGAGGAGGAATTTCCAAGATAGCTTTAATATTATATGAGTCGATCTCAATTCCCCGATGACGAACAACAAATCCTAAAAACTTCCCAGAGGTAACGCTAAAGGCACACTTTAAGGGATTCATTTGAATGTCATATCGTTGTAATAATTCAAACACGATCCTCAAATTGTATAAATGGTATTTTTTTGTTTACTCTTGATGACCAAATTATCCACGTAGTATTCCACTTGATTGTGCATGAGATCATCAAAAATCTTTGTCATTACACGTTGCTATGTTGCTCCGACGTTCTTTAGGCTGAACGACATCACTGTGTAGTAAAAAATTCCAATCAGCATTTTGAAGGCTGTAAGTGTTGCATCCTCGGAAGCCATCTTAATTTAGTTGTATCCCAATGAACCATCCATGAAGGAGAAAATTTCATGTGTTGAAGTGATATCCACCATCATTTCTGGTATTAGTAGTGGAAACTCGTCTTTTGGGCATGCCTTGTTCAAATCTTTGAAGTCAAAACAAACAAAAATTTATCCATTTTTCTTCTTAACAGGTACAATGTTAGCCAACCACGTGAGGTATTTCTCTTCTTTTAAAAAATTAGCGTCTATTAATTTTTTTACCTCGGCGATGACTTGTTGCTCTATTTTGAGGCGCATTCTTCTTGGAGTTCGTTTTACTGGGGTTATATTCTTATTCACACCGAGTTTATGAACTGCAACCTCTGTTGGCAGTCCTAGTATTTTCATCATAACTCCATACGAAGCAATCTTTAAATTTTGTTAATAATTTGATCAATTTCAAAGATTCATCATCATCGAGTAGAGAACTTATTAAATTAGGTTGGGGTTGCTCTTTAGTCCTGAGGTTGATTTCCTTCAACTCATCAACAGTTGACTTGATTTCTTCTTCAAACTCTGGTGAAGCACTTTCTATTAGCTGATCAGTAGATTCATCCTCTATATCAAGGCAATCCTCTCCTAATTCACTTGTAACAATCATGCAAAATTCTGAATCATCGACTGGTCCAACTGTACCAAATCTGAGACCCTCTTTCGAGTTGGGAGTTCGACTTTTAATATTCTAATTCTATAACTTTTTAAAAAGTTGTAGTTTATCTTTTGGTATTTGTTTTGGCAAATGTCCTTGTTGAAGTTACAGACTTCCTTGACCTCTAACCTCTCGATCTTTTGAGGGAGGATCAGATTAAGGGTCATAGTGTTCACATAAGGGTTTATCCGATCATACATTTTTTCATATTTGCTTTTCTCCGTATCTTCTAAGGATATCTCGTACTAAGGTTTCTTCTATTTTGTCATCATTATTTAATCTTCAGAAATGTTTTCTTCACCAATGTAATTTATTCGATCATACATTCTCTCATATTTACTTTTCTCAGCATCTTCTAAGGATATCTCGTATTGAGGTTTCTTCTATTTTGTCATCATTATTTCATTGTCAGAACTGTCCTCATCACCAATGTTGATCGTTGGCCTAGTCAATTCAACGATTAAGTTGGTTCTTCTAAGTCCACGTCTCCGGCCTTGACCTCGGGTGCGCGAACTAAAAGAACCTCCACCAATTTGTTGCAAAAGAGTGGTGGAAGATCGCTGAAGCAGAGTGGAACCCCTGCCAATGTACTTCTTCTGAATCTTTACATTTGTTTGTCACAGTTTCACGAAAGAAGACAATTTTCTTTGGAGGCATGTAGTAGGCAGCATCTTAATGAATACCAACTTCATGAACTAAAAACGATTGTAGATCTCCTTTGATGCAATGTTCTTGTCCTTATTTGTACTACTTGATGCACTAGTGTAGGGAAGATGGAACCATGTTGTGTTCATGAATCGACGGTCGACCTAGTAGAGCGTTAAAAGAGGTCTCAGCGTCGATGATATGAAACTTGGCGATTTTTGCTTGTTCTCCAACCTTCATAAACAATGTAATAGATCTAAGGGCTCTCTTTCCATTTTAGTTGAATCCTCTTAGCATCATTTTATCGGTTGTAAGCTCTTGAGCTTCGATGTTCAAATAGGCCAATGTCCGTAGACTCATCAAGTTGAGAGATGCTCCAGGATCTACTAAAACTCTGGACAACACAAATCTGCCGATATTAATTGAGATGTAGAGTGGTCAGTTGTGGTCGGCGGTACCAAGCAGCAAATCTTCATCT
>NW_018252337.1:10337-29912 GCF_001263595.1 Phalaenopsis equestris
TAATCCAATTTGTATGATCCTCCAGTTTTCTCTTGGTTGTGTGGTCCTTCCACTGGTGGAGGTGGAGGTAGTTCTTCTTGAGTTACTATTTTTTTCCTTTATCTGTATGAGCTGTTCTCGGGGATAACACTCTCCCACTTCTTAAGTTTACTTCTGTAATTTCTTCTTCTTGTGATATCATTTTTGAATCTTTCGGCGTTTCTTCATTGTCGGAAAGATCTAAGTTGATAGCAAGAGGTGCACCATGATGCTCGAGAATTGGTTCCTCACTCTCGATGCTGTCGTAAGCAGTATCATTGATGTCTTCTTCGGTCTTGTTAGTGAGTTCATTGAACTCAAGTACAATTTGAGGATCGTTTTGGGAATCGAGATTGAAGTTAGTTTGGTTAAAATTTGTTACGTTATCACTAGAAACAGTTAAAACGAAGCCAAAATCACAATCATTGTATTCATAAGACCCGGAGGGGCAAAAAGATAATCATACAAAGTCAGGGGTTCGAGGATTTTCTTCCATGAATCTGAGATAACCAATCTAGTAGAGGTAGCCCCTATCCTACCCCTCGTGCTATAAATCTTCATATTATTATTATTCTTCTTCTTTGTCTTTGAAGATGACGATCTCCTGGTGAAATCTTTGTCTTGCGTTTGGCAGGCTGAAGATTCTAAACAGAGACTTATTTTGATGCGTTCTGGATTTGATTCAATATTTTCTTGAAAGATTTACTCCAAACTTCATTCCATTCATCTTTTTTGATGTATGCAGAAGGTTGTTTTGATGAATCATGTATTTTTTTAGGACCTTCTTGAGCTTATCTCAAGTCATACTCCATCCATCTTCTCCAGTATACGGATCAACCAGAGAGACTGGCTCAGCCTAAATCATATTTATAGAACCTTTTTTAGGTTCTTTTATGCTCAGCCTAAATCATATTTATAGAACCTTTTTAGGTTCTTTTAAATATTGTTTCGAGATAATTATATTCCCTTCTTTAAGATTCTTCTTGAGCCAATCCTTAAAGATGAAACATTCTTCTATAGTGTGCCCAAGCAACCTGTGTTATGGCCAATAATTTGATTGATCTTTCTTATCGACCTCTTCGGGTTTCTTTGGATCTGGTAGTCTGAACTCAAGCTTCTTCATCAAACTTCTGAACATTTTGGATATAGCTTCATCTTTGAAAGAATACATCATTTTTCTGTCAGTCTGCCAGAGATATTTTCTTATTCCCTATTCGAGCTGATCCTTCTTGACGCGGTCATTGGTTGGACTGGCTACCCTGTTTCTGAGCATGTTGTGATGAAGATTAGCAAGGATTTTCTGGATATATTTTCATTGGTTGCTTTCCTTTATCGACAGTTGCTACTGTTCCTGACTTATTTTCAAATACTCTGGTTTCCTTGGATTTCTTATGTGAATCCATATATTTGATTTCTTCTTGAAGACTGCGATGGCTTTACTAAGTAGCTTCTTGAAGGATTTAATGATTTGATGGTGAGTCCCTTGAGCATGAAAGCTACTAGACCATGAATACTTTTGAGTAAAATCTCAATTTCATGGTGTTCCTGTAGCTAAGGTTCACACTTCATTCTAAGGTTTCTCTACCTCAAAATGTAATCCACCAAAGTCTCTTCCTCTTCCATTTCACTGGAAATTGCTGTGACGATGTCAGATACTTCGGACTCTGGCTTCATTCCATGATCTTGCTCTACAGGCTTACTGGACTGTATCGGTACAACGACCTTAGGTATCCACACCTTTATTTTTGATAGTGATGTCTTGAGACGAAGCATATCAGCAAAAACATCGATATCTCAAAGAGAAGTATGCTCCCCATAGTGAAGACCAACTACAGTACCGGGCAATTTCCTCATCTTTTCCCTTCAAACTTTAGGAATGTCTTTGAAGTGAGTGATCAGTAGAATTCTCGGACCCAGTCTTAACTTAACCGGTCGACGACCTGTGGTTCTGGCAACGGTAGAATCAGTGGTAACTATGGCGGTATCAACTTTGTTTCCCAAGCAAAACCAGATGGGAACACGAGCAGGCAGATCTTCAGTTAACCTTTGAGGTCGTTTGGAAAACTTGATGTCCTTCAAAATTTCTTTCTTCATACGAGGGGAAATTGTATGCCCCACTCGTTTAAGTAATTCATTGACTGAGAAACCCTCTTTGGCAGCCATCCTCTGAAAAATTGAGTTGACTTAGGTGATAGGAGCAGGTTTCTTTCTCCCACACCTTGTCCATAAAGTTTTGGTAATGCAGCGTTGATTTTTTGAATACTCTCATATCCATCAGTATCCCTTAAAGGATGGAATCTACTTACCCAAAGAAGTGGATATACTTCTGGTAATTCTAACTCCTCTTGGTGAGGCTTTTCCTTGACAGGTGTTTCCTCAGGAGTCTAGGCTTTAGTAGCCCTTTGAACTCTTTTGTTGCAATTTTTCTTTTGATTTCGGCTTAGCGGTGTAGTCTTTGAACTCGATTCGATTTTGAATACTGGTGGCGGGACAGCCAATCCTTCAGTCGGATCTTCAATGATCATTACTTCTTTCCCCTTAGTGGCAGCGAGGACAGCAGGCTTGGTAGGTGCCATAGTGGCAACAGTAGTCTTGGCCTTCTTATAAGAAGGGAAGTCCTGAAGGCAGTTCAAGTTTAACTTAGCAGATAGCTCCTGAATTTCTGGAGCGGTGACTTTCATCACGATGACTGGGGCCTTCCCGAGGATAACCTTGAGGTCTTCAAATTTGGCTCCAAACTTAATGGTAGGAGCAACATTGCGGGCTTCATGGGTCGTCAGCAGGTTGCAAGAAAAAGTCAGCATTGGGTAGGCCATTGCAGCAGCTTTAAAATAGAAAGCGCCAAAACCTTGTAATCTTTAGTGTAAGCACAAAAAATTAACAGAGGTTGATCTGTAGACCGGGTAAGTCTTAATTTGTGGGGATTTTAAAATTTTTAATAAAAAGGTAATTTAAAAGTAGAAAAAATTAATTAATTTTGAAGCGCGTGCAGCACAACACTATTTGATTTAATTTTTAAAATAGCAAATCATACTTGGAAAAAAGATATGAAGAGTTTAGGACCCAATGCGGGAAAAACTTAACAACACAAAATGCCCAGGTGGAACTTGTCCATCAACACACCTATTGGGGGTCCAACCCCACATGAAGATTTAAAGAGTCCTCAATGGCCTCATGAACCCCTCTGTCCAAAGTTGATTAAACAGACAGTCCTGAAGTCCAAAGAGTTGGTCGTACTTTCCCAAGATAGAAATGGGTAAAGTTTGTCAACAAAAGAAGAGTAATTTGGTCCAAGGGGGACATGGACACATTACCGATGTGTGAAGATAATATTTCCTTATTTAAATGGAGAGAAAATCTTATCCCCAGCAGAGTCGCCAGAAGCCGTCGACACTATTTTGGTTGAACGTCGACACTATTTTGTTTGAAGGAGTTGCCCGTTGGAAGCTATCGGTCATCAGAATTGAAATCCTGTCGTTCGCTTCGGAAGGACATTTTAATTTACACATATATATAGTTTAGAAAAATATGAAATCAAAATGACCTCATATTTTTTATAGTTTAAATGAAAGAGCACTATACCTCAGACTCTGTATCTATCCTATCCCCAAGGATAAACAGAATACTTAAGGAAGAGGCTCGATCAAATAAACCAAGAAATGTATGATGTCTGTTTGGTCTGCGAAACCATTTTATTTGCCGATAATTTCCCCTATTTAATATGAAGAACTAAATAGGGTTTATATTAAGCTGGGTTTGGATGAGCTTCCTATAAGGGCAAACCTCTATAGTTACTTATATCCTAAATGATCGAAGTCATTTAAGAAAACTCTTGATAAAAATCAGGAAATATTATCTTCAAAGATTTCAAAAGGATAGGACTTTTCAACGAGATCAGAAGAAGAGGTGTGAAATGAGAATGACTCAAATTTGGAACATTTATTATAGAGTCCAAAGGAGGAAGAACTAGGGAATGTCATAGATTCAGAAGAAAACATCGGTGACTTGTCAGTCTATCCTTTTGTTTGGCTTTAGTTTGGAGGAGAAATTATTTAGGTGTTTCATTCTGCCAATTTTATTTATTAGGGCTTACATTTGTGTGAAACATTCACACAAATAGCCTAGAAGATGTGAGGATTTAGGTCGTGAAGGACGACAACCGGACGACAATTTAGGTCGTGAAGGACGACAACCTCAGAATCCTAAGGCAAGTTACGGCTTATATTGTATAGCTGAGCTATACAAAGGCCTAAAGATAAGGTGAGGGTTTACGTTGCATAAGCATACAACCTCCAAATCCTATGGCTTGGTTGTTTAACTTTAAGGAAGGAAATGTTTAATTGAGGAAGATAGGTTTTGTTGTTGAAGATGGTCGTGTTGCCCACCATGCTAGCTCCAAGCTCCTTACCATAACGAGTTTAAGTTTTCTAGGGTATCCAGTTATGATGTCAAACCAGGTGGCCCTATGGTTGTATTTCTTTAAATTTTATGGGGGAAGTTAAATTTGATTAGAGTGACACCGGTTAAGATCCTACTGTTCCCTCATTCTGGCACCACTCTTTTCTATTAGATTCACTTAGTCCAAATGAATTTACTAAACTCAACTCAATGAGTTCCATAATTTCAGTTAGACCGTGGGAAGTCTCGTTAGCAACCGTAGGTTACCTCGTCTGAGGAATTCCTGATCATTCGATAGAGACGTCTTAAATTAGTTGTAGTTGTTGTTTTGTGTGATGTTTGTGATTAAATTTTGAGTTGTCTTATATTTTGAATGTTGTGGGGGTAATTTTTATCTTGATTGATTTTAGTTTTGGTTTTGGTTTTGGTTTTGTGGCTATCCTAATAGTTTTAGTTTTCATGCAGGGTGACATCGTTGTTTAACATGCAATGTGTTTTGTTCATACATGCAGGTAAGTAAGCACAGTTTGGAAAGCTTAAGAAAAGACAATGCTTTAAACTATAAAAGCGTACTTTGCGAGTCTTCTCGTTCCACCACCTGAAACTCAAAATGCATTTTAGAGCATTTTATGTAAAGCAGAAAAGTAAGGTTTTGGTGACCTACCTAAACCTATGTCATATCTTGGTGGATCCCTATTAGTTTGACTAAGGATGATTTTTGTTAAGCAAAACATATTAAGTTTAGTAGACCTCTGAGATATCCAACAAGTCTAGAGGAAAAAGCATGTCCATTATTCCCTCTCACTACCTGGTGAAAAGTCTCGAGCTCATTTAAATTTATTATGTTGCTTTATAACCCATCCTGTAAATACCTTTAATGCTTAGTGGACATTGATGTGTCAATTATCCCTTAGAGTAGGGTAATTATCACTTATAATGTTATTTGGAATTATGTGGGTGAAGATCCTTAAAGAGGCAAGTTAATTTGGAATTACGTGGGTGAAGATCCTTAAAGAGGCAAGTTAATATTATCAAGGCACTTAGCCAACTTTTTAATTTGGACTTGAAGTGTTTTAAAGGTGTTCAATTTGTAATTATGTTTACTTTTCTAATCTTCATTTAATCAGATTTGATTTAGCTTAGGTCACTACTAAAATCTTTAGACTTTTGATAGATGTCTTAGTTATATTTTGAAAGAGATTGAATTTTTAGGTGATGATGATTTATTATCAAAATTTTAAAAAGCCATTTGAATCATTAAATAGGGGTATTAAATTAGTGAGTTATCAACTTCCAAAGTCATACCCCTAAGTCTAGGATCATTTAATTAACCAGACTTCCAAATCTTAATAATTTAAGGTAATTGCAAATTTATCATTCTAATTTAGAAAAGTTAAATTGGTTTCTACCAATGACTCCCTTGTGTTTCAATCATCCAAATAAGTTAGTTAAAATCAGAGGTTACCCATTTCCCTCCTTGAATTAAGCCTAAATTTTAATTAAGGCCAAGTTTAAAAAATTACACTTTTGCCCCTAAGGCCTTATCACTTCATAATTTATCAAAATTAATTCAAATGACTTGAGAATTTTTATCCTACCTCACTTATGGGTCAATTAAGACATCAGAGGAGAATATGTAATTTTTTTTTCAAAGTTTAATTTAATTTACATATTTATTTTAATGCAAAAATAAGATTTTTCAAAGAAAATTTTATAACTTGACCAAGGCAAAGCCTAATCCCTAGAACTTTTTACTGGAGATAGACTTAGACCTGAGAAGCATTGGGGGCCAAATTTCATTATTTATTGAATTATATTTGAATTTTAAACAATATTTTTAGTTCTGGAGTATTTATTATATATAAAATATTTTAAATGTGGAAAAATAAGTTTTATGTTTTTTATTAAATCTCCCTAAATACAAGAAACTAGAGAAAGAAATTTCACATTTTTCTAATTTTTCTTTAAATTTTTAGAATTATTTTGGTGAAAATCCATTTTTAGCCTTTAAAAATTGTTTTTAGCTTTAAAATTCAATATCTTCACTTATAAAATTAGGAAAAATATTCTAATTGTTCCTAAGTTCATAGGAACCAATTTAGAAAATTTTCATGAATTTTATTATCTTTGTGATTTTTATAATTTTTAATTATTTAAATATTGAAAATAGGCTAAAAATGAAATTTACATTTTAATTACCATTTTATTTTTAGAAAATTCCTCTGATCACAGAGAACTCCAAAAATCAATTTTTATAATTTTTTGAGTTATATTTTAATTATTAAAAATTATTTTAGTGTTAAAAATAGTATTTAACTAG
Source organism: Phalaenopsis equestris (assembly GCF_001263595.1). NCBI lineage: Eukaryota > Viridiplantae > Streptophyta > Magnoliopsida > Asparagales > Orchidaceae > Phalaenopsis > Phalaenopsis equestris. The sequence goes on from NW_018252337.1 coordinate 17,074, forward strand.
AAAAATCACTTTAAGTTATTAAATGAGCTCCAAATGTTTCAAATTTTTTTATGGGGAGTTTTCTGAACTTCAAATCATAGTAAAAATAAAAAATTAAGTCTTTTATATGTTTGTGTTTCCCAATATTAATTTTCTTTTTGTTTTAGGGTTGGTGGAAATTAAGTGCATTCTTAATGACTTAACCCATGAAATATTTTCCAAAGGGTTCTCTAGTCATTGCAAACCTTCCAAAATTTTCTTGGATTTTCTAAGCAAAATGCTAATTATTATGATTAATTTATGCAAATAATAGACATAAACATGGAAAATATGAATCTTTGTCTAGAGATGTCTTCTAACCTTAGAAAAATCAGAGAATTTTCCCTAAAACAGAGGCAACAACATACCAAAATTTCATGTCATGGTAAAATATCTGCATGCATGGAGAATTAAAAGACTGAAAAATTATATTTAATTATTTTAAAATAAAATATGCATCAAATAAATTTTAAACCATTTTCACATTATTTTCCTGTGTTCACTAAGCAAGAGGGTATTTTTATTTTATTTTTGTAATTTTTCTACACCAAGATATGGATTTTTGAAGTTAGGGCTATTTATTTAAATCAGAAAATACCCTATTTATTTATTTAAACGTGCGGCGTTGACTAGATCCAAGGACGCTCCGAAACTCCACGCGACGTGTTCTCATTCGACGTTGTCATCCATCTCAACACTAACTCAGCCTGCTGTTCATGTATGAAGGTGCTATCCGGGTAGATCTCATCCGTTTATGAGATAAACGCGCGATCGGATGGCTCCCCATCATCGTCCCCAATGTCTTAGGCTGAAAACCATCCATTTTCAAAGATTAAGATCTCACTCATTTCTCAACCAAATTAAGTGTGGTTTTTTTTCTAAATGCTTGTCTAAGTTTTTCGAACACATCCATACGGAAATCATGCAATTAAATTAAGCCTAATCAAATAAATAATCAAAATAGGCACGAGAAGAGGGGGAGTTCAACAGCTTTGCTCTGAGAAGAGAAGCTTCGATCAGAGGTGCTCGACACATTTATGGAGGTCCAAGGAGGCTAGAGATTAAGCCTATTGCTGTGGTGAAAGGCTTAGGTATGAATTCAACCAAGCTCGATTTCAGGTGTTGGTCTATAGGTATGCTAGGGGCTCTATATGAGGGGGATTTGATGGGGTTTCTCCTTCTTGCACTGTGTTGAAGGTGTGGGTGAGTTTAATTTGATTTTAGTGGAGTGTAGAGGTGTGGAGAGTTCTGTCCTGACTCCGGCAAGGTTTTGAGCTCAAAAATTGAACTCCGACAAGGGGATTCAGGGCAATGTGGTGGTTGGTTTGCACTGAGGAGGTCTCAAAGACTGAGGAGGTGGTTTGCACTGAGGAGGTCTCAAAGAGGCTTTAGGATTAATTTAGAGGGTTCTCTCTGAAGAATTTTTATCACACCCTCCATGGCCGTGGAGGTGAGCTTTTTATAAATTGGGCTTTTAGGTGGTTATCATGGCCAATTGGGGGGTGAAAAGTGATTCTTAGGTGGAGGGCAAAGAGGCTCTGACATTTGATTTGGATGAGGTGGCCTCTAGGTTTGAATTGCGTTTGATTACATGGGGGTGGCTCTCAGTTTGGACATTTTCCGGCCACTAGGCCAGCCGACCAGACCAAGGGAGGTGGTAAGGAGGTCAGGTGAACCAAGGGAATATGTCACGACAATTAAATGGGTTGGTGTTTAATTTCGGCAAAAAAAAATCCCTTGCTTAAGCAAATATGGAATGAAATCCCTTAATTTGGGGATCCCTTAGTCCATGGCTCATTTGGTGGTTCCATGGGGTTTTTCTTGGTTAATAGGGTCCAGAACTTGGCTGTGGTGGTCTTGCTCTGACCAATTTGACATGTCTAGGTCAATGTTGGTGCATGGGTCCAAGTGGGTAAAAATGACCAAGACTTGGGTTTGGGCTAGGCTATCCATGTTAATTGGCCCAATTGATTGATGCATTTGATATAGATGATTGGAATGAACATTTTTGGTGAAGGATTGAAAGGATTTTGAGTTCAATTGGAGGGTCAATTTGAAGGATTTTGGAATTTTGGTCTGGGCATGTTGGGCTAGGCTTGGGTCTAGATTGGGCTAGGCTTAGGTTTAGTCCAAATTGATTGTTTATAAAGGTCTATAGGAATGTGATGAAGAGTTTTCAACATGAATTGGGTGCCAATTTTGGGGTTAAGTCAATCAATTTGGTGGAATTTTGAGGTATGGCCAATTTAGTGAGGTATGGCCATGAGGTATGGCCAATTTAGGGAAAAATTGTGGCTTTTTGGATTTAGATAAAAATTAAATGAAATTAAGGCTTCACCAAGGTAATTTAAGGTTAAGTTTGATTTTTAGGAGTGTTATAAAGAGTTTAGGATGAAAACTGAGACCAATGGAGTAGGCCATGGGGTTCAATTTGGTGGAACTAAGTCATAGAGCCAAAATTGGGGTTTTGACTTGGATCAAAATTGGGCTCAAAGCATGAGCCAATTGAGCTTGAATTTGGTTTGGATTTGTCATATGAAAGGTGAATTGAAGTTTAGAATTGAAATTTGGGGAAATTTGGACCAATTTGATGGACATTTGAGGTAGATTTGGGGAGATTGAACCTTTTAAGGGCAATTTGGGGGCTTTGGACAAAGATGGTCAAATTTGTCAAATTGGGTTATGTGATTGTCAAATTGGGTTATGTGGTCAAATTGGGTTATGTGATAGTTGAGAAAAATGAAATTGGGAATATTTGAAAAGTTTTGGGATTTTTTTGGGAATTTTTTGATTTTTTGGAATTTTGGGCTAAGGAGCATTTTGGTAATTTGACAATTTTTGGAGATTTTGGGTAATTTGGGTATTTTCAAAAGGTTTGAAATGATTTTTGAACAAATTTGGGTATTTTTGGTAAATTTGGGGATTTTGGCCAAATTTAGGGTTTCAAGGGTACTTAGGTAATTTGGGGTAGTTTAGGGGCAAAATGCCAAATTCGGTATCTTTGGTAGAATTAGGGAGCTAACCATCATAAATGAGCTATAGACCAATGAAAACCCCATTTGGGTCCTCTATGTACTGGTCTTAGTTAAACCCCAGCCTAGGGCCAGTGGGTTTAGGGGACCATCTACATGAGTCTCCCAAAGGATTAAGGGATCAAAATCAAGAAATTTTGGGTTTAGGGTATTGAGTGATTGTGAGTGAGGTGATTGTAGTGAGTGCCTTAGCTCTTGACCAACACCCAACGTCAACGCTAAGGTCAAATAGTCCTATGGGAACTCTCTTTGAGCTCCCTCATAACCACCTACTAAGTTCTAGAGGTTAAGACCACTATGTGGAACTTCAAGTTGAGTAAAGTGGAGTTTGGAATTTCTAATGGTGAGGGTTCCTTTTCTAGTTTTTTAGGAATAGTCAACAACAAAGTCCTATGGCTAGATCCTAGGCTACTAAAAGAGGAAAAACTAGACCTCAACCAAAAGTGAGGTCAACAAGTACCTTATTTTTAAGCTCCAGAAGTAGTTTTTTGGTGATTCAATAAATTTGGACAAATATTTGAAGAGGTGTTTGAAGCAACCCGTGGTGAAAACGTGGAAAATAATTAATGAACACGAAATTACGTTCAATTTTCTTTTGAAAGGAGGCAACTCTTGGAAGATTCATTGAATGTGGACACATTTTGAAAATACATCAAAGCAGCTTTTAGAAAATTATAAAAAAGACTTGGTTTTAAGAACTCTATACATCGCCCCCCCTCCCCACCCTCCCCCCTTTATTTTTATTTTTAGTTGTAGTTTATATTGTAAGTGAAGTTAGAGAATCAAATGAACTTTAAGAGTTTGGTGGAGAGGATTTAAGATAAGTTTTAATCTTTGTGACTACATTTTATTTTAATTTAGACTTCTTGTTTGTTTGCATGATTTCTACTTTCAAATTTAAGTGTGGTTGTGTTTTCTCTATGAATTCTGAGTAGTTTTATTTATCTTTTTTCCTTAAAATGACAAGTGATTAAGTGTTGGATGGAAGTTGTGTGAATAATTAATCTTTTATGATGATTTTAAATCTTGTACTTCATTTACTTCTTGATTTAGTCAATTAAGATGTTAATATCTGTTGTGAGAACATGTAAGATCTGAGATGATATTGTCTTAGTCAACAAACGGTAAGAATCACATGATATTGTATGGATGAGAATGTAATTCATATGATTGAGTGCAAATAAATAGGGAAATAAACTTTAAAGGGTGTAGAATTAGAGGACTTTTAGAGTGATAGGATAATGCCCCCAATTTGATTTATAGTTTTAGGTTTTAATAAGAGATGTTAGCCCCCAGGTGGAAGGAGAAGAGGGAACTCTAGAGTGAGAGCTAGCATCTTCCCTACCAAATTCATCTTAAAGACTATTCAAACTTTAAATTAGCCAATGTTCTTTATAGCAACTCTATTAAGGGTAAAAAATATTGCTGCTCCTATTTGGCTCAACAAAATTTGAATACAAATACTTCCACAATGGAATTCCTGTACTTGTTACTGATTCATGATAAAGAAAAGACATTTGAATACTTCCACAATGGAATTCCTATACTTGTTACTGATTCATGATAAAGAAAATATATTTTATTTATATTACCTTCATCTTGCAAATATCTAGTTAAGTTAATTAGTTGCTTACTTTATTTTGTTTTTTAATTTGCTTTCAAATATAAAAATTATAAAAAGAATCAAATTTTCATTCCTATTATAGCATCTATAGTTTGAGTAAGAATATTTTGTAAAGTATAATTTGTTATCTAATTTCTTCTGATATAGTTAAAAATTATAGTTAAATATTATATTTTCTTTATGGGTTCAATATATGGGGCTTAATCAAAAATTCTTATATTACATGATAACAAAACATATACTTGTGTAGTATCCCATATTTAAATATATTAATTGTATTTTTATTTACTTCAAAATTAAGTTTTTGCCTAGTTTGTTGCTTGGGATCATGTTTTTGGCGTCGCTGCAAAGTAAATATTATAAATAAGGAAAAGTTAAGAAAGGAAAAGTTAAGAATATAACCGCATACAACGTATTGACATATAAAATTGGGATCAATCAGCATAGTGATCATTGGACTTTTAAGAGGGTGTCTGAGGATCTTGAGCTAATGTGGATAGCTCCAGACATGTCTTGTCTATAGATGTCAATTTAGAGTAGGTTCTCATAAAAGTGGGGTCAACAAATGTGCCCTCAACTTTTGTGGAATACTAAATAAGTATGCCACAAATATTTGTGTTGACCGAAGTGGCCAACATAACCCGAGACAATTTATAGTTGAATTTAAAGAAGAATGTAGTCATTCTGTGTCAGGATGCTTAACATTCAATTCTTAAAGTTTGCTGGGGAGAAGAGTGTCATGACTTGTAAAGAAGTCATAAGGAATAGGTATATTATCGGAAAGCCATGATTCCTCATCAAGAAGGCCTTATATCTCATAGTAAAAGAGAGAGTGAATGCCATACTCCGTTGAAGGAGCTCTTATATAATTTCTCAAAGATGTCGAATGTTGGCTTTGGGAAAGTAATGTTAGTAGTCTTATATTCTATCCCAAAGAAAATGCTAAAGGAAAGTTATAACTCTGTGTCAGGAAGGTCTTACATTCAATAGCGAACGAGAGGGTGAATGTCATACTCCGTTGATGAAGGTCTTATACCACCTCTCAAAGATGTCAAATATTGGTTCTGAAAAAGGAAAGCTAGGAGACTTAAATCTTATCACAAAGGAAAAGCTAAAGTGAAGTCATAACTCTTTGTCAGGAAGGTCTTACATCCAATAGCAAAAGAGAGAGTGGATGTCATAGTCCGTTGGAGGTCTTATACCACCTCTCAAAGATGTTGAATGTCGATTTTGGGAAAGGAATTCTAGAAGACTTACATTCTATCCCAAAGGAAAAGCTAAAGGAAAGTCGTAACTCCATGTCAGGAAGGTCTTATATCTTATAGCAAAAGAGAACCTAGATTCCATACTCCATTGAAGGAGGTCTTATATCACTTCTCAAAGATGTTGAATTTCGATTTTGGGAAAATAACGCTAGAACAATTACATGTTATTTCAAAGGAAAAGCTAAAAGAAGGCCATAACTCTGTGTCAGGAAGGTCTTATATATGATAGCAAAAGAAAAAGTGTGAAAAACACACAAAAAAGAATAAATTATCAGTTTATCAGTTGGAAAGTAGCTCTTGCCACATTTCAAAAAAGTTATTTGGTTTTGATTTGTGTCTTTTCATTTCATCATTTTTTTATTTTTTTTTCTTTTAGTTGTAGGTGTTTATCTTAGTATTTTTGAACTTGCTCAAGCTTTGTTAAAAGCTGAGGATTTTGTCTTTTGTAATAAAACTAGAGTTTCATTTCACTACATAAGATAACATACAGTGATACAAGAGGTATTAACAGTACACCATATATCACAAGCAAAATGCAATGATAAAAACTGTTATCAAAACCTCATAGCTCACATTCATCCTTTGTCATGTCATCAACCTTGGACACTACTAGACAAACAATGGATATCTTGCACTCCGCGATATCATGGAAAACAAGTTCCACCAAGTATCTTGGGTGCTCGGATATTCATAAGTTCATGGTAGTTCCAGAGGTCATAGTCCTTCAAGCTCTGGTATTGGTTGATATCCAACAGGGCTCTTTTCTAAACGTATTATTCATAATGTTATTCAAATTGGCCGCCTGCTTACACTTAGTATACAATGTTTTGCAACATCGGCTACATGTCCCTGCAGGATTAGCACTGATCCTCGTGTGAGTTGAATCTGTAAGATCCGTGAAATTCTCCTAGTTTGATGATCTGTATTTTTTTTCTAAATAGTATAACACATCTATTTAGCAGTGACACTGTGCATAAAGGTCTCTCAAAGTCATGACTGTCAATATGTGGTGGGATGTAATCCCCTTCATCATAAATGTTGATAATATAACTGTCAAGAACATAACTAGATGGGATTATGTTCCATATTACCAAACATTTGATGATTTCAATAATTATAGCGGGCATTGGATCAACCTGTTTGTGTTGTAAAATCACCAAGGGATTGCCCACTCTGTCTTTAGCATAGTTGTAGCAGCATCTATATTATATAGTAACCCGTCACTTTTTGTGTTTCCCTTGGTTAGGCTCTGAGTACGTCCTCCTTATTAACTGTCCATGTCACCCTTTGTCACATGCCTCCATCACATGTTCCAGAGGATGGCTTAATCATCTTCATTAAAAGCTCAGGTGACTAGTTCTATGTCTTCAAGTATGTTGATTCTTTGGTTGTCGATATCCTTAAAGTGTTGGAAATAGTGTCGTCTGATCGTTTGAATGCACCTCAGCTCCTCTTTAGAGATGATTTGTCTTTCAGTTGGTTCTTCTGATGTTGTAAGGTCAAGAACTGATGCATATGGATATGGCATGAAGATTACTCATTCTATTTCTTCTTCTTCAGGATCCAAGTTTTCTTTCCTTAAGTTAGGGTATACTTCTTTATATTTTGAGATTAGAAATTCAAATTTAGTGGTGTCTTCTTCCATTGGTTATGGACCTCGTGGTTCTTTTTCCTCATGTCTCTTTAGTCATTTGTTACAATTTTATCTTTGGGTTCGGGTCAACCCTGAGGCCAATTTTGTTACCCCAGCAATGGATGCAGCTACAATCCCATGATCTGCAATAACCACAATGGATATAAGTCACCCAGTGTCAATCTTTAACTTTTCTTTCACAAATTTTTCTGTCTCTTTAGTATCATTTTGTTATCGTGAACGAAACTCCAGCACAGGTAATTTTTCTTTTGCTTCCTCATGATCAACAATGGACAATAATGGTTCATTATATAACATCACAACTTGTGTCTAGTTGAAGTCAAAATGGATCCATGATCCTCTTTCTATGCATCGGCAGTCCAGAGCCAAACAAACATACACCACTAGGAAAGTGAAAAGGAGTTTGTTGCTTGACATTTTCCTGTGATCAATAGGCTAATGTAAACATGTCAGACTTAATTCCAACTTTTTTTTGTCAATGCAAAATTGAGATATTTTGATTTTTTTTTTATTTTGAGAGATCATGCTCAAGAATATCCACTTAATGAACAAAAAGGAAGCCTGAAAGGAGGCAAAAATTCCATTTTGACACAAACAAAATTTATTTTCATTTTTATTATCATTTTCCTTAGTTTACTTAAAAATTCATTTTATGTCACATAATATTTTTTTTAAATAACGCCATCGATTAAGGGTATAACTCCTCTTCCTTGACAATCGACCAACTAGTAGGATCCTCCTGAGTATGTCTTTTCAACTACATACGGGTTCTCCCACGTTGTATCTGCTCGAACTTCACACCTTTTTTTTTCGGTGAGCAAGAATAGGTCTTCAGAGTACTAAGAATAAATCACCAATTTGAAATGTCCTTGGACAAACCAATTTATCAAGGACTCACACCATTTTTGACTGGTAGAGCTTCAAATTTTATTGAGCTTGTAACGTTTTCCCTCTAAACTTTCAAGTTCTTCAAGCTGTAGCTTCGCATTGTCTTCCTCTATTATATTATTTTCCAATGCGATTATGAGAGAAGGGAGTTGTAGTTCAAGTGGAAGTACGGCCTAAGACCCATACACCAAAGCAATTGGTGTTTACTGTGTCGGTGTTGTATGTGGTATGGTAAGCCCATAAAACTTCTATTAACTGTTCATGCCACTGTCTTAGATTATTAGTTAGAATCAATGTCTTGTTGAAGGCCTCAACCAAACCATCAGTTCTAGGGTAGTAAATTGTCAAATATCTCCAATCTATTCCATGTCTTTGGATGAAATTATTTATCTTTGTATTTTTGAAAGTCATTCTGTTGTCTGAGATGACTCTTTGAGGAAATCTAAATCTATAAATGATTTGTGTGTTGAAAAATTGGAGGACCTATTTTAATTTGACTTCACTGAGTAGTACTATTTCTACCCATATAGAGAATTAATCTGCTTCCACGCATTTTGAGAAGTAATATGTGGCGGCCAGCATAAATCAGTGACCTTTAGAAGATGGAGGGTCTATAGGACCCACAATATCGGTGCCCCAACATTCAAACGACCAAGATGCAATTGTTATGTATATTGCATTTGGTGGTTGATGCAAGACCACTCCATAGGATTGATAATGATGGTAGTTCTTTGCAGTTTCAATGTAGTTGGCCATCATTGTCGGCTATATCACATTCATTTTATTTTCATTGTCATTTTTTGTCGTGATTAATGTGCACCACAGAGACCTGAATGAAATTCTCTATTGACGTCTTGGGCTTCGTATTGGCTTAAGCATCTTAACCACATCTGGTCAAAAGATTGTCGATAAAGAACATCATTCACCAGAGCATAAAACAATGCTCTCTATTTAATTTGAGCTGCAATAGAACCATTTTTTGGTAATCTTTCTATCTGTAAGTATTCAGTAAATTATTGTCACCAATCAACTTTTTCTTCTTTAACGACAGCTATTATTGTGTCATTTCCAAGTTTGTGAAGATTTCAATGTCAACTTGAGAATGTACTTATCGTCCTATCACAGAGATTAGGATGTCATCCTCTTTTGGACAAGAAAATTCTTTTGCAAATTTTGCTAAAGCATTTACTAAAGAACTATCTCATCTCGGAACTAGGAAGAATGTTACATGCGGAATGTGTTCCAGTAACTTTAGAGTATAATGGAAATATTGTTCCAGTTGGGGCTTTAAGTTTTGTATTTTTCCGCAGTTTGAATGATGATCAATTGAGAATTTTTGTAGATGTCAATATTTTTTAATTTCCATTAAGATCGTCAGTTCTAAGCTGATTATGAGTGCCCAATATTCAGCTTCATTATTTGTACATGGTTCAGTTAACTAATAAGAAAACAACATTATCTCTTTATCTGGAGTAATGAAGATTAGTCCTACTCCTGTTTTTTCTAGGCATAGTTTCTTCCTTTTCTTTGTCTTTACAAGCTGGTGAAGCTCCATCAAAATATACCTGCCCTCATTGCATATTAAAACTTCCAACTTCCAATATTTGCTTGTCAGGTAAATCATCGTTAAGAGGAGACCTAGTCCGTACGGGTGTGCCGCTAAGAAATCTGCCAAAATTTGTCCTTTGACAGCATGTAATGGTACAAAGATTATGTCAAATTGAAGAAGTATCATTGCACATCTTCTTAATCTTCTAGAAAGTGTTGGTCGTGTCATTAGATATTGTAAAGGATTAACTTTTGAGGTAAGAGTTACCTCATGAGAAAGCATATAGTGCTTAACTTTTGAACTGCGAAGATCAAAACTAAGCAATGCTTCTCAATTTCAGAATATTTGATTTCTGTTCGAACCAAACAACAACTTAAATAATATAATACATTTTCTTTTCCCTTATCATTAACTTAGGATAGTAATGCTCTAAGGGAATTATCTAATGTCGCATTGTAAAGGATTAGAGGTCTTCCTAACATGGGGGCTGCTAAAACAGGAGGTGTTGTCAAATATTATTTTATATTTTCAAAGGCGTGTTGGCATTTGTCAGCTCACACAAATTTAGTATCTTGTCTGGTTAAGGTGGTGAGACGTTGACACATACTTGATAGATTGAAAATAAAATGACTTAAATATGCTAATTTTCCTTGGAATGATCTTAATTGGTTCAGATTTTTTAGAGGAGGCATGTTTAAGTTTGTTTCTATTTTGAGGGGGTTTTGATCCCACGATGTCGGATAATAAATTCTAACAATTTCTCTGAAGTGACACCAAAGGCGCACTTTAAGGGATTCATTTTAATATTAAATTTCCTTAATCGTTCGAAGACAAATCTAAAAATTTACACATGGTCATCCATTTGTTTATTGTTAACGACTAAATCATCCACATAACATTCAACCCGATTGTGGATGAGTTCATCAAAAATTTGTGTTATAGCTCGTTGATATGTGGCACCAGCATTTTTCAGTCCAAACAACATTACCTTGTAACAGTATATCTCGTTAGGTGTTCTGAAAGTTGTATTTAACTCATCTTTTGGAGACATTTTGATTTGATTGTATCCCGGTGATCCATCCATAAAGGAGAATATTTCATGTGTTGATGCAATGTCTACCAAAAATTTAGGAATTGTTAAGGGAAATTCATCTTTTAGACGAACCTTGTTAAGATCTCAAAAATCTACACAGACCCGGATTTGACCATTTTTCTTTTTCACCAGCGCTATATTAGCCAGCCATGTTGGGTATTTTTCTTCTCAAATAAAGCCAACATCGATTAATTTCTTAACCTCGACAATGACTTGTTGCTCGATTTCAACTCGCATCCTTCTTGGAGCTTGTTTAACAGGGATTGCAATTTTGTTTATCCCAAGTTTACGAACTACCTCATCTGGAGCAAGTTTGAGCATTTTGTAATAACTCCACGTAAAGCAGTCTTTGTATTCTTTAAAAATTTGAATTATTTCTTTTGCTTCAATGTCGTTAAGGAAGAAACTAATAAAAGTTGGTTGGGGATTTTCCTCTACTCCTAAGTTTATTTCTTTTAGTTCATCCACTATTGATTTAATTTCTTCTTCAAATTCTGGATGTGCATCTTCAATTAGAGGATAAAATGTTATCTCAAGATTAGATTTTTCGGTGAGAATCAGGCTAAATTCTGTGTCACCAAAGGGTTCTAGTTCACTGAATCCAACACCTTCTTTAGAGTTAGGATTTTGTTTTATATAATTCCATAATTGTTCAAAAGGTAGGATTGATCTAATGACCATTGTTTAGGTAATAAATTATTTTGAACATGCTTCTGAATACACGGAAAATAAAATTCAACACGTAATTCCATTAAATTCAAAAGAAATTCATCTTCTAGTTTTACATGTTTCAGAACTAGAAGAAGCAAAACCAAGTTGAAACTTGATAAGCTTTTATCTTCACCATGTACTTCTTTGACCACTAAACTTTCATAGTGTGTACATAATGATTAATCCTCTCATAGATGGACTCAAATAATTTTTCTTTGTCGTCATCTTTGAGAGATATTTTAAACTATGGTTGATTTTGAATCACAAACATTGTTTCTTTTTTTTTCACCTTCAGAGTTAGAGTCCAAGCAAATTTTAAATTTCAAAATTTGCTTCATTTCAACAATTAGGTCTTTTCTTTCTCGCCCTCATCCCTGGCCTTGTCCAAAGATGTGAGTTTGATGAAAGCTCTTACCCTTTGTCTATGTTAGTGTGGAGTACTGGTTCACGGTATACTTAATGCTTATGCACAGTATAACAATAGTTCTGATGGTATTTTTCACTTATATTTTCTTATTTTGCAACAAAACCAAAGACTTATTCTTGAAGAAAAAATAAGAATTTTCTTGAATTTAACTTTTTAATTTAAACCATGTCTCCCTCACCAAGTTAGAATTTAACTTTTTAATTTATATATATTTATATTGGGATACTACGCAAGTATACATATCGTTATCAAGTAATATAGGACTTTTTTATTAAGACCTGAATATCGAACCACAAGGAAGATTATGCAATATTCACTTTTTAGAAAGTTTTTCTATTTTTAAAAAGATAATTACTTAAACTAAAAATGGTTTTTGTAGGAATTTAAAATTTAAATATTTTTGGTATTTTTGATATTTTAACGAAACAGTAACAACATAAAAAGATAACTAAAGTTTTTTGTAGAAGAAAAGTACTTAATATGAAAATATCTTTCTTCTTATCATGAAACATTAATAAGTATAGGAATTCTATTATGGAAGTATACAAATTGTGTTGTGTCAAATAGGAGCAATAATA